>NC_056747.1:6027248-6087248 GCF_019279795.1 Protopterus annectens | reverse complement strand
AACCGTTGTTCTACACTAGTAGTCAAACTCCTTCCTGGTTAGATCCGACCATAAACTAATCACCTTGGAAATCCACATCCCTCCCACCCACCCACCCCACAAAGGTAACCACCAAGAAAAACTTCTCCAAAGCTAACTTTAGGATCCTAAGAACAGAAGTGGCTAACGTCATGGCACCCATCCAAATGGAGAATAGTTGCATGACCACCAAATCATACACCAATGCACTGTACGAACAAGTACACAAATGCATGGATCTTGCCATACCCAATAGAACCAAGATGCTCTCATCCAAAAAAAGGAAGCCAATCTGGCGGTCCCCTGCCATAAACAAACTCTACAACAGAAAGAGGAAACTGATGCGGAATAAGGAGAAGTCCCAAGACTAGAAAAACTCCCTTATCAGCCTCAACAAAAAGTTGAGATCCCTCATCAAATCTTCTAAAGTTAGCCATGAAAACTGAATTTCAGCAGATAGTGACGGCAACCACAAGGCCTTCCATAGTTATGTAAAGAACCTCCATGGCAATACCCAGATTTGCTGCGAGCTACTGCACAATGGTACCTATACCAAGCCAATAGATATTTCTAATATACTGGTCGACAGATTCATTGCCAACTTTTCCCCTCTCTCCCCCCCAAAGGACCAATCACAAAACCAGTAGATTGCCAGGCACCCAATATTACTGCTGCACAGGTTAAAATAGCACTGTCCAAGGCCACGAATACAGCTTCTATGGGACCTGACAATATCCCTGGCTGTGTTCTACATGAGCTACAGAGTGAACTGGCACTTCAC
Source organism: Protopterus annectens (assembly GCF_019279795.1). Taxonomy (NCBI): domain Eukaryota; kingdom Metazoa; phylum Chordata; order Ceratodontiformes; family Protopteridae; genus Protopterus; species Protopterus annectens. The sequence goes on along the minus strand of NC_056747.1, from coordinate 6,086,449 downwards.
CTGTGTGCCCTGTTCAATCACCTCAGGCTTTGTCTCTACTGAATGGCGCACTGCTATAATCATCCCTTTCCACAAAGGAGGGGTGACGACAAACCCTGGGAACTATTGCCCCATTAGCCTGACAAGTCTGATATGCAAAGCTATGGAACACATTATCATGGACCTATTAAACAAGGATATAGAGAATCTCCAAACTCTGGATTCCGCACAGTTTGGTTTTGTGAAGGGTAGATCATGCCTGCTCAACTTGGTCGACTTCTTTGAGTCAGTCACCAGAGCTGTGGATGAAGGCAAGGCAGTTCATACAGCCTACCTTGAGCTGGCCAAGGCCTTTGATACCATTCCCCACTCAGGAATCATAGAAAAACTCACTAAGCTAGGCATCAACCCCTCTATCAGTAGGTGGGTTGCAAACTGGCTCACAGATAGAACCCACAGTCTGAAAGTAGCTGACTCCAAGTCAGACTGCCGAAAAGTCACAAGTGGAGTCCTACAGGGATCGGTCCTGGGTCCTCTCCTGTTTGGTATCTAATTCTTAGAAGTCCAGTCCAACACGAAGGGACTCTGGCTGACAAAGTTTGCAGACAACTGCAAGTTGGGAGCCATTATTAACTCTCTAAGTGATGCTGACATCCTACAGAAAGGCCTCACTGAGACCAAAGACTAGTGTCAGCACTTGGCCTTAAGCTCAATGCCAAAAAATGTGTCGTCATCCCCTTTGGGAAAAACCCAGTTCCCATAAACTACCACATTGATGGTAGTCCACTAAACACAGAAGGCATTATAAGAGATCTGGGAACACAGGTTGACAGCAACCTCTCTTTTGACCACCACACTGTTACTGTGGTCAGAAACTCCTTCTATGTGGCATATCTCATTACTAAGGGTTTTGCATCCAGGAAGAAAGAGGTCATTGTCTCCCTCTACTCTTCCCTCATTAGGCCAATCATCGAGTACAATGCCCCATTTGGCATGCACCTCACTAGACACCTGCAATAACTGGAGAGGCCACAAAAGTACCTCACAAACAGGATCCTAGGCCTTAAACACTTGTCCCATATGGACAGATTCAAAAAACTCCGGCTATTCTCAGACTCATATCGTCTATTTAGAGGCGATCTCTGCTCGACTTATAAAGCCATGTCTGATCCAACTCTGTTAGAAATGCTACATCTAAAGAAATCCCAATCCATCCACACCACACTCTCCAGAGACCTCCACACCACACTCTCCAGAGACCTCAACCTTATTACCACAATCAACAGAACATGCTGGAGGGACAGGTTCCTCACCCAGAGACTGCACATTCTCTGGAATAGACTTCCCATACATGTCAAGCAGAGCACCTCGCTGTCCCTCTTCAAGAGAGATCTTGATGAGTGGATGTGAAATAGAAAATTCACCCTGGGGATCACTACAGTGGCTCTACTCGACAGAGACACTGGAAACTAAGGTCGGGTGGCACAATGCCAGGGCAATCCTATGGGCTAGGCTTGTAAAGTCTCCAAGGCCATTAGCATAGTACACATCTATGAACCAGACACCAAAAGAACATGCAAACTTCCCACAAACACTGAGCAGAAGTCAGAACTGATCCCCAGACAACAGAACTGTCAGCCAGTAGAGTGTGCTACAGCAGTCCTAGCTTCCAAATTTGTGGTTCTGATCCAGTTTTACTCAATGGTACTGCTGTGTTCAAGGACACAAACTGCTGTTGTACAGAGTGACAGCTCTTAACCTTTCAGCACCAAAAATATTCAGAGAGACAGGCTTCAAATAAGGACAAAAATTGTACTGACACAGAAGCTGGCAAAATAAGAGTGCATTAATCAACACAATTTCTGAAGGAAAAGCTGTTTCTAATTGTAAAACATGTTACTGTTTGTAGGTTATAATCTGCAACCTTTTTACCAAAGTATTATTGATCTTAAGGGAGGACAGAATAAAATTATAAGTCAAAATCAAGGAAGTTTAAAACTATTGTACAGAACACAAGACAATCATCACAAACCAAATATACTCACAGAACAGCAGTTCCCCTTGACAGCAGCAGTGTGGTTACTAAGTACCCCTTACTTCCAGTTTTATGGTTATAACCTTAAATCATTCTCTTACTGCTGTGTTAAATACAAGCTGCTTCTGTTGAGAATGCTGGGCTACAATCACAGAAAATAACTTCCCAAAGAGCACCAAGTACATATGTGTGTCTCTCACCTCCAGCTTCATGGTTCTTCTGATCTTGTTTCAATGTCCAGTGAAGGCTGCTATGTTTAGATACATCAGATTTCAATGTACTAAAATAAAACAACTTTTAAAGCTGAACCTCTCAGTCTGTACTGGTAACAGCTTCTGCCACTTCCTGCAGTCCGGTAAATAAATGCATCCCTACCATTTTTCAGCTCACTATATTAATATTCATAGTCATGCATATTAATGATGAAGCAAAGGAGGGACTTTTAAATAATTAATAAGGTAGGTAGCGGCATGCATTTTACTTCACTGTGATTATATTCTCAGTCCTTGTACTGCATGGATTGCAGATTTATTTGCTATGCTTCCCAACTGTTACAATTTAGGCATAATACTTTAATGATTTTTTTTTACCTTAAATTTAGCCCTCATCTATGTTTTATTGTATTTAAAACAGAATTTATTAAAGGGAGCGTGTCAAAGATTTTCAAGAGTTTAATTGTTTTGGTAAGTCATGTGATCCTTTTGTTTACATTCAGTCAGCTTTTCAGCTAAGAGCTCAAGTTTCATTACGTTTGGGGGAGGATTCATTGCACAGCAGGAAAGCTAACAGCTTCCTCTGTGTGCTCCTTTTATTTACAGTCTCTTGCTGAGAGTGAGGTTTCATCACTTTCTGTAAAGCTTACTGAACCAGTGGAAGTCTCATGTAGATTTTTATTTGTACCCAAGTAGTTCACTGTTTCACATTCAGACACACATTATAGATATACACACACACACACACACACACACACACACACACACACACACACACACACACACACACACACACTGTTATATAAATACACATGTGCACACGTGTGTGTGTGTGTGTGTGTGTGTGTGTGTGTGTGTGTGTGTGTGTATATATATATATATATATATATATATATATATATATATATATACATACAGACTTTTTCCAGATGGAAACAGATGCACTGCATACAGGTATTTTTCAAATGCCATCTGTTGTTGCTTATACCACCAATCAGTATTTAGACAGGATGAGCCCTGAAAAGCAGACAAATCTTTCTACTGGTAATCCCTCTATCAGGTATTTAGACAACAACACCAAAGGGGCTAGCACCCATCCCAGAAGAATGTGGCACTCCAGATATCTCAGACACACAAGTAAAGACAGCCCTTGCAAAGGCCAAAACACAGCATCAATGGGACCAGATGCTATCCCAGGCTGTGTCTTACACGAGCTTCAAAATGAACTAACCCCCCCATCTCAAATCACTATTCAAACTCAGCCTCTGTACAGGCTATTTACCCAAAGAATGGCGTACAGCAACAGTCGTACCACTCCAAAAAGGTGGTGCCACAACTGACCCTGGGAACTATCGCCCTATAAGCTTGACTAGCTTGGTCTGCAAAGCCATGGAACGCATGATCATGGAACTCATTAACAGGGACAGTGGGAACCTCCAGACACTGGACCCCACCCAGTTCGGCTTTGTTAAAGGCAGATCTTGCCTCCTGAACTTGGTCGACTTCTTCAAAACAGTCACCAAGGCCATAGATGAAGGGAAGGTGGTCCACACAGCATATCTGGACCTCGCTAAGGCGTTCAACACCATCCCACACTCAGGAATCATAGACAAACTCACCAGCTTAAATATCATCCCCCATGTCACGAGATGGGTTGCCAATTGGCTCTCAGACAGAACCCACACGGTAAGAGTGGCAGGTGCCATGTCTGACTCTAAACCAGTCACAAGCGGAGTCCCACAGGGCTCAGTCCTGGGACCCCTCCTGTTCGGTATATATTTCTCTGAAGTACGGGCAAAGGCGGAGGGACTGTGGCTAACCAAGTTCGCAGATGACTGTAAATTGGGTGCAATAATTGACTCTCCAGCTGACACAGACAGCCTGCAAAAGGGTCTTACAGAGACAAACACCTGGTGTCAAAGTCACGGCCTCAAGCTAAATGCCAAAAAATGCATAGTAATCCCATTTGGGAAAAACAAAGTACCTACAAACTACCACATAGGTGGGAATCCACTAAGTACAGAAGAAGTAATTAGGGACCTAGGTACCCAAGTAGATAGCATGCTCTCCTTTGATAACCACATAGCCAAAACAGTCAGGAAATCCTTCTATGTGGCACACCTGATCACAAAAGGTTTCTCATCCAGATCCAAGAGGTGATTGTGCCCCTTTACTCCTCACTCATTAGGCCCATAATAGAGTACAATGCGCCATTTTGGATGTACCTCACTAGACACCTGCAACAACTAGAAAGACCACAGAAGTACCTCACTAAGAGGATTAAGGGCCTTAAACAATTACCCTATGAAGCACGACTAAAAAAGCTCCAGCTCTTCTCAGTCACTTACCGTCTGCTCAGAGGTGACCTATGCCTGACCTATAGGGCCATGTCAAACCCTGAACTAATGGACATGCTTCACCTCAAAAAAACGAGATCCCTCAGAACCACTCGTTCTAGCGACTTGAACCTATGTACAACAATAAACAGGACATGCTGGAGGGATAGATTCCTGTCCCAACGACTCCCCTCACTCTGGAATAGAATCCCAATCCATATTCGACAGAGCTCCTCTCTGACCCTCTTCAAGAGAACTCTTGATGAGTGGATGGGTAATCGTAAGTTCTACCCTGGAATCACTTCAGGAGCCCTGTTGACAGAGGCCCAGGTTACTAATCTAATGGGGAGGCAAAAGCCATCACTCTGTGGCTAGGCTTATAAATGCCCATGGGCAGATAGCCTAGTACTTATCTATGAACCTATGAACATATGAATTCCTTCCTACTAAAGGAATAGTTAGCCTATTGTAATCTTACTTTCCTTCTATTTCTCCATTAGTTGGGGCAAATTTAGAAAGCCCTCTGCAAGGCACTCTATAGTTAATGTTTATCTCAGTTATATTACGTCTATTTCTCTGTTAGGTACCTACAGCAAGGAAAACACATAAGCCTGTAACACAGCTGCCTCCAAAGCACAAAGAAACTCTACCAGCTGCATATAATGAGTCATCTAACATACCACCCAAGAAGGGTATGCATGAGGAGTTAGTGTTTTGGACCACCCACCACACATGGAAATGTCCTAATAATAGGTTACCCTATTGTGAGAAATAGAAGCATGCAACTCACTAGGCTGAACAAGACAGTGTTGATGGTGAACTGCCTCTCAGGTACAAGGATATGACAGGTGACTAGGTCACTCAAATCACTTAACCCTAGGTACACATACAACATGGGGAGCATTCATGTGGGTGTGAACAACCACATGCACACATTCTTTGACTGTGACGGGACACATGGTATAGCTGTCTGAGTATGCGTATAATGATGATACATAACTAATCTTGAGTATCATCCCACATTTTGTGACAATATAAACTGAATATAATTGACTTGAATAATTGATCAGATTTTGGTGTCATTCCAAGGGTATCAGATATGTGCTACATCTGACAGTTGGTACAGAGGGTTAATATCTGAGCTGTTTTTCCTGTGGTACAGGGTTTGAGTCCCTCAGCCTGTACTGTGTGACTTTGAGACAGTCACTTAACCAGACAGTATTCTGTGATCTGCCCTGAAAAGGACTCTCTATCCACTGGGCCTACCTGGTCAACAAATGGGTATTATACGCTTGCATGGAAGTAGATGGCCAACAGTCACTGGCTGTGGACCTACAAAGACCTAACTACTTTCCAAGGGATGGCCTGAATCTCTATCCTGCAGGTTTTTGTATATTGACAGTTTTTGTATCTCCAAGGTGCTTTTTCAAACAACAGTAGTATGCTCCATATACCAACTGAGCCAAACCAACTCAGGACAGTATAAAAGTAACCCAGCTCAATGCGTGAAGCCTCAGAAAATGCCCTCCCTAGAAGCCTTCCTGATCTAAGAAAGCACTGACATCTGCATCATCACTGAAGCATGGCTCCTGTGCAGTAATAATGTACCCTCCCCACCCAAAGGAAATGGATTCCGTTCATTCAGCCCTACTGAAGGTATCTCTGTTACTGGTCATGGTGTGTCCCTATTCTTTGCAAGTTTATTACACCTAGACTTATGAACTCTTCCGATTTCTCATAACTATAAGATCCCTTGCCATATCATACCAAATGACAAACCCCTACCCATTAGGCATATCCAGACAAGCTGGAATCTCTCATCACTGACTGAAGCATTATTATTTTGGGGGATTTCAACTATCCATTTTTAAACATGAACACATACTTCTCTACAAAAAATGCAAACAATGCTTACATGTCATTAGTACTAAACCAAACAGTGCACTGCACTAAAAAAGGCCTCAGCTTTACTTGACGTGGTCAACTCTAATTTACCACCACTGTGCTCTACACATACAGTCACTTATCATATCTTACCTCCATTTAGTAACCTTTATGGTAAAGAACAAAAAAAAATACCCTCAAACCTTAATATCTTTTGGGATGTCATTAAGGGTCACCTTCTGAAGTGAGCTGAAGACCTGAAGTGGTTCAGCAGCCCCTATTCTTCAATACCCAAGTAGCCATGAACATTGCACTTGCAGAGAGTTCCTATTTTCACCTTAGTGACCACATCAAGACATCTGTCCTAATCAGACCAGTAGAATTCCAAGTTAACCAGGAAACCTCCATGGTGGAATATTAGTATAAGCAAGCTGTTTGACAAAAGAAAAAATCCTTACTCTTGAATCCTAAATCTGTTCTAAGAAATTAAACAAAGAACTTTGGTTTGTTATATTTGATTTTTTTTCAAAGTATGAACTGAAAGCTACACCTTCTAGATAACAGCCATGGTCCTACATCAGCTGTTTTAAATCGTAAGGCCAATAACAAGCAATGTACTGTGCTGAAACACCCAGTCAGCCCCTGTTGACATAGCCAAAATATTAGCTGATAAGTTAAATTTAATTCACCTCCATCCCCCTCATACAGGACATTGTACCTACACCCCAAAGATCAATTCTGAGGAAGTTATAAATGGTCTGTCAGACTTAAGTGCTGGTTCATTGGCCCTGAAAATATGCTGGGATGCTTCCTTTTCAGTATGAAGTATTGTCTCACTAAGGCCACTCCCTGAATTAGTTTAACCTTGGCTTGTCAAATGATTTTGGATTAGGGGTGCAGAGATAGACCAACAGGCCTACCATCCTTAATTGTAAGATAATGCAACACATCTTTATGGACCTCATAAACCTAGATATTGACAGCTTACAACGCCTTGACCAGAACCATTTGGGTTTGTGAAAAGATGATCTTGGCTGATTAGTCTAGTCAATTTCTTTAAAAAAGTCACAGAAGCATTCTATAGAGGGAAGCTTTGTACACATAATGTACCTTGAGCTACCCAAGTCTTTCCAGACCATTTCACACTCAGACATTATTGACAAACTAATCAAACTAAATGTAAAGCCTTATTTTACCTTCTGACCAGCAGACGTGGCTCACAAGCAGAACACAACAAATCAGGATGGGGGCAGATTGTCTCCTCTTAAAAGCTCACTACTAGTGGGATTCCCCCTAGGACTCATCCTTGGGTCTGCTTCTGTGGGCATTTACTTTTCCTATGTCCAGGCTGATTCAAGAGTCTCTTGTTGATCAGGTTCACATGTTATTTCAAACATGGAGTCATCATCAATTCTCCTGAGGATTCACGGATCCTACAAGGTGGTATAACATGTAGAAGCATACTGTAGTATCAGGATCAAGACCAAAACTTAAATGCTAAGACTTGTGTACCATGTTCTTTGAAAAACATGAGCATCCATGCACATACCACAAAACTCACAAATCAGCAGTTAGAGAGGATGAGCATTTTTCTGGACAGTGAGCTGTTCTTCAACCACCATGTATCTACTGCCTTTCGAAATCCCTTCTACCAAGCCATGCTGATTACCAAAGCTATTTCTTGTAGGTCTCAAGATGTCATTTATTTACTCTTCAGTGACTGAATTAGTACCACTAGTCCAGTACCCTCTTTTAAGGGGGGACTCAAGATGATATTAATACTGACTTGAAGAAATTTGGGGGACTTCCTCTACTCTTCTTTTCAAGAATTGCTATGGGAACTCTTACATCCACCTGTTCAATGACCAGCTCAGGCTCATGGAACCTCAGTTTAATGTCTCATCCAGAGGACATCACACACAGCAATGCAGCACCCCCATAGTGCACTTTGGTGTCAGTAAAGGAAAATTGATCCAAGTATCTGCTATGGGAAAATACTCCATAGCCTTCGGGTCTCCAACACCAAAGGTTAGTGTGTTACCCGTTGAACCACTGACACATGTGTACTCCTCCCATATTAGCTCCATGAGAGAACATAATATACCCTTTGATGTGTACATAGCTAGACACATGATCCATTTTGAAAGACCTCCATGGTTTACCAATAAGAAAATCTAAGGCCCGATTTCTATGGCTCTCTCATTTTCTGTCTCTTACTGACTTTTGTGGTGTGGCCTTTACTTACTGCACAAGGCCTTAAATGACTCTATAGTGAGTGACCTGGCCAAAGCATCATCTACCACTGTAATGCCTTTTTTAGGCAATGCCAATCTGATAAACCTTCCAAAGTAGTAAATTCTACTCAAGATAAACTAAAGGTGTTACTGCTTAATGTTAGGAGTCTTAACAAGAAGCTCCACCAACTGGAAGCATTCCTCACCTTGGAGAGTGTTGACATCTGAGCAGTTACTGAGACATCATTTAAAGCCACAGAAGGCACCCTGGCAGTGCAAGGCTTCCACACATTTAGACCAGCTATTGCACAAGGAAGGACAAGAGGTGAAGGTATATCAATCTACATAAAAAGTAAGCACACCTCAAGATTGGTCAAACAATATGACATACTTGTAGTAACCCTTGTCCAATTAACCTTAGGTAAAGTCCCATACTATAAACTTCCTAGATATGTCCCTGTCTATGATCCAGGACAACCATTTATGTACTAGAGTGTACTGGAGTCACTTACAATGCAGCCCAACACCACATTCATGAGCAATTTTATCTATCCCACTATAAACTGGGATACACATGCAACCACTAACATGCAGGCTCAAAGATTCCTGAATTTTGTTAGTGCAAACACCCTGGAACAGCTATTTTGCACACCTGGATCTGGTACTAAAAATATAAGGCAATGTTACACCCCCCCCCTTCTGTAATGTCCACACTGGTCAGATCAAATCACAAAGTGGTCAGTCTCAAAATAAATATAAAGCCTTACCTTCCAGCAACCCCTAGAACCTTTAAGAACTTTTCCAAGACTAACTACCTGCTATTAAGTGATGGCATAGCTAAATTTTAAACCCTCCCAAACTCAGAGAACACTGTGGCCTATGTGAAAGGGTTTACCTCAGAGAACACTGTGGCCTGTGTGAAAGGGTTTACCTCAGAGAACACTGTGGCCTGTGTGAAAGTGTTTACCTCAGTTACCTCAGAGAACACTGTGGCCACTGTGGCCTATGTGAAAAGGTTTACCTCAGAGAACACTGTGGCCTATGTGAAAGGGTTTACCTCAGAGAACACTGTGGCCTGTGTGAAAGGGTTTACCTCAGAGAACACTGTGGCCTGTGTGAAAGGGTTTACCTCAGAGAACACTGTGGCCTGTGTGAAAGGGTTTACCTCAGAGAACACTGTGGCCTGTGTGAAAGGGTTTACCTCAGAGAACACTGTGGCCTGTGTGAAAGGGTTTACCTCAGAGAACACTGTGGCCTGTGTGAAAGGGTTTACCTCAGAGAACACTGTGGCCTATGTGAAAGTGTTTACAAAACCCCTCTACAAGCATGGAAACAACAGAGAGAAGCAGCAGAGTACCAAACCAGAGTAAACGTAGGACAAACTGCAAAAACAACCTCCCTAGGGGGACCCTGGAATAAACAGAGTGTACTGTACAACAAAAGAAAGAAAACCATGCCCAAAAAGTAGGAAGGGCTATGCCCAAAAGACAAAAAACTCCCTCATCAGTCTCAAAAAACAACTAAGGGGAATAATCAAGCCCACCAAAGCCAACTTTGAGGAAAAAATAGCCCACAATTCTAACAATAACCATAAGGCATTTTTCAGTTATGCACACAACCTTACAGAGAACACCCAAGAGTGTATGTGGAACTAATAGTAAATGGAACTTAATATACCAAACTGGGGGCTATAGCAAATTTGTTGGCTGATAAATTTTGCTCCAGTTTCACCCCCCATCACTCCCAGTTATCCTCCAGGAAATACCCTCTACCATTTCTTCCCCAATTATTACTAAAGAATAGTTCTTCACTGCACTCTCCAGAGCTAAACACTGCATCAGTAATAATATCCCTGGATGCCTCCTGAATAGCTTGAAACAGAACCTGTCAAGCCCACTAGAATCTCTAGTCAACAACAGCATCCAAACAGGCTCTTTCCTAGGGAATGTATGACTGCAATGGAAATCCCCCTACACTAAGGTGGACCATCAAGAGACACAGAGAACTACAGACCCATATGTTTGACTAGTCTTACATGCAAAGCTATGGAATGAATTACTGTGGACCTGATAAGCAAAGACGTAGCAAAATTTTCAAACACTGAACCCATCCCAGTTCATTTTTTTCAAGGGCAGGTCATGCTTACTAAACCTGGTGGACTTCTTTGAGTTCACTAGTGCATAGATGATGGCAAAAGAGTGCATACTGCCTACCATGACATGGCAAAGGTATTTGTCACAATACCTCACTCAGGTCTTATAGACAAACTCACAAATTTAGGCATAAATCACTGTCACCCAATGGATAGCCAAATGGTTCAGAGCAGGACACATGAAGTTAGGATGGAGGAATCCATCTCCACAAAGAAGCTTGTTACTAGTTGTGTCCCACAGGGCTCAGTACTTGGAGCTGTTCTGTTTAGAATATACATCTCTGAAGTTAAGGCACATGTAGAGGACCTTTGCCTGACAATATGCTCCAAAAAAAAGGAAGCCAATCTGGTGGTCCCCTGCTATAAACAAACTCTACAATAGAAGAAAGAAACTGTTGCAAAAAAGAGTAAAATCCCATTATTGGAGGAACTCCCTGGTCAGCCTCAGTAAGAAGCTGAGATCCCTCATAAAATCCTCCAAAGCTAGTTATGAAAACAAAATCATCACTGATTCTAAAGACAACCACAAAGCATTCTATAGCTATGTCAAGAATCTCAATGGCAACACACAGATCTCCTCTGAGTTACAGCACAATGGTACTAAATATACAGAACCAACTGATATTGCCAACATCCTGGCAGATAGGTTCAGTGCTAACTTTACCCTTCTCTCATCCCCTAAAGGGACCATCTCTATACAGAAAGAATGCAAAGTTCCTGTAATCACGGCTGCCCAGGTAAAAAACACACTCTTCAAAGCCAAGAACACAAGCATCCATGGGACCTGACAACATCCCAGGCTGTGTTCTACATGAATTACAGAACAAACTGGCACCCCAACTAAGTACCATGTTCAATCATAGCCTCACCTCAGGCTTTGTTCCCACTGAATGGTACACAGCAATGGTTATCCCTCTCCACAAAGTGGGAGCCACCACAGACTCTGGGAACTACAGCCCCATTAGCCTGACGTGCCTGGCCTGCAAGGCTATGGAGCATATCATCATGGAACTTATAAACAATGACATTGGTAATCTACAAACTCTGGACCCTACCCAGTTTGGGTATGTAAAAGGCAGATCATGTCTCCTAAACCTGATAGACTTCTTCGAAGCAGTCACCAAAGCCGTAGATGATGGTAAGGTGGTTCACATAGCCTATCTAAATCTCGCCAAGGCTTTCAACACCACCCCCCACTCTGGAATTATAGATAAACACACTAAACTAGGTATAAATCTCTATGTCACAACATGGGTTGCAAACTGGCTCACTGACAGAACCCACACTGTGAAAGTAGCAGACTCTAAATCCAACTACAGACCAGTGACAAGTGGAGTACCACAGGGTTCAGTCCTGGGTCCTCTCCTGTTTGGTATCTACTTCTCTGAAGTACAGGCTAATACAGAAGGTCTTTGGCTAACAAAGTTTGCAGATGACTGCAAACTAGGAGCCATAATCAAAACTCCTAACAATGTGGACATCCTACAAAAGGGCCTCACTGAGACAGATGCCTGGTGTCAAAGCCATGGCCTCAAGCTCAATGCCAAAAAGTGCATTGTCGCCCCTTTTGGTAAAAACTCTGGACCCATAAACTACCACATAGGCAGTAGTCTACTTAACACTAAAAGTGTGATAAGAGATCTTGGGACACAGGTTGACAGTATTCTCTCCTTTGATAATCACATTGCCACAGTAGTCAGGAAATCCTTCTACATGACACACCTCATCACAAAAGGTTTCTCATCCAGAAAAAAAGAGGTCATTGTTCCCCTCTACTCATCACTCATTAGACCCATAACAGAGTACAACGCCCATTTTGATATGTACCTCACAAGACATCTACAACAACTGGAAAGGCCGCAGAAATATCTCACAAAAAGGATTACCAGCCTCAAGCAGATGCCCTACACAGACCGTATCAAAAAAATCCAGCTTTACTCCGTCGCATATCGCCTACTCAGAGGCGATCTCTGCCTAACATACAAAGCTATGTCAAACCCAGAGCTGTTGGACATGCTCCACTTAAAGAAATCCCAATCCCTCCGAGCTACACGCTCTAGGGACATAAACCTTGTCACCACAATAAACAGAACATGCCGGAGGGATAGATTTCTGTCCCAGAGACATCCCATACTCTGGAACAAACTACCTATCTATCTCAAACAAAACTCCTCATTAGCACTCTTCAAGAAAAATCTTGATGATTGGATGGGAAATAGGACATCCATCCCTGGGATCACTTCTGTGCTCGAAAGGGGCACAGGAAAATAATTTTCTTGGGTTGGGAAAGCCAGGGTACTGTTTGGCTAGGCTTATATAGGCCCTAGGGGCAACAGCCTAGTGCCTACCTATGAACCTATGACTGTAACATGGGTGCAATTACTGAATTTCCCCCAAGATGTGGATATCCTCCAGAAGGGTCTGACAAAGACAAATAACTGGTGTCAAAACCAAAGTATAAAGCTTGATGCAAAAAAAAGGCATAATTATACCTCTTGGGAAGACAACATCCCTGCAATTAATAATATTGATAACATTCCCCTAAGAGTAGACCCAGTGGTGAGGAACTTGGGAACTCAGGTTGACAGTGACCTGAACTTTGATTATGATGTGTCCATGGTGGTGAGAAAATCCTTCCATGTTGCACAACTTTCAGGTTAGGGGATGGCATCAAATTCTGATAAGATCACAATCCCAACATATCAAGCCTTCATTAGACCAATAATGGAGTAAAACGCACCCTTTGGCCTGTACCTGATCAGGCGTTTGCAACAGATGGAGTGGCGACAAAATTTACTAACAAAACGAATTCAGGTTGTAAATAACATGTCCTACGCAGGCTGCCTCAAGGCCCTGTCCTTGTACTGGGTCTCCTACACACTACTAAGGGGCAGTCTATGCCTAACCAACAAGGCATTCTCTGATCCAACCCTGCTGGATCTGCTACACATTTTGAAAACAAATAAGCACAAGAATTACCTGATCTAAAGAGCTACACAGTGTCTGTGACATAAAAAAACATGTTAGAGGAATAGGTATGTATCTCAGAGATGAACCTTTCTCTGGAATGGACCTCCCTTCATGTAAAACAGAGCTTTCCCTAAGCCTATTTAAATGTAATTTGGACTAATGGATGGGAAATCTCAAATTCACCCCTGGTGTGTCACCTGTGTCCCTTATGGACATGGGCAGCTTGTAGATGCCCTAAGGCAAAGACATATGCCAAAGCTCTTCTTGTCTATGGGTATTGATAACGGGGGGAAATTGGGGCATGAATGGCTTGGCTTAAAAAGGCTCTGGGGGCATTAGCCCAGTAACTTCCTATGATCCTAAATGTGATATGAACTTTCACTGCAATGCAAGCAGAACCTGCCTGTGATATAAACAGATCTTCCAAATAACTTTTCTACTCTGAAACAGATTCACCCCTTTATATTAAATATTGCAACTCCCTAACCTTCTTCAAACAAAACTTAGATGGAAAGCGGAAATGTGGAAATTGTACTGGTTAGGCTATCAATGACCTATCTGAATCAAGTGCATAGTAATAACTGATGAACCAGTATGGTCAGCAGAAGTGGGCATTTACTTCTGTACTTGCTCATTGAGGTGCTTTCGTCTGCATTACCCTTTCAGTCTCTTGCTGTGGTGGGCCAGACTGCTAGGTTTGCTATATGTGAAAGGAGCATAATAACTTGTCCTTACATGGGAAAACAGAAAGCATTATTAGTTTGTTTGTGTCTTTCGGCTTTTCCCGTTTAGGGGTCGCCACAGCGGAACTCCGGTCCACTAATGATTGGCAGTTGATTTTTAAATACTGGCTTGCCAGGCCTGATGCACAACCTTCAACGAAGGTACGCAAATTCACGCATGTCTCCACGCAGAAGATGCTCTAGCTGAGAATCGAACCAGACAGCTTCTTACTGTGAGCCGTCAACGCTACCGCAGCACCACCACCACCGCAGGTATAGAAAGCATTATTAGTGATGGAAGTAAAACATAATTCTTGATGTGTCCTAAATCTCCTTGCTTAGTTGCCCTCAGTAAGAACTCACAGAAGGTGGGGAAAGATGTATTTCTACCTTATATCTTCGATATAAAGACCATGCCTTAAATAACGTACCTTATTGCTTCAACATAAAGACCATGCCTTAAATAATGCAGTTCTGATATTTCCTTGCTGCAAATGTCCCTGTTTACCCTGCAATCCCAAATGGGTGAAACAGAATCCTAATAAGATGGACATCTATAAACTGTGAAAAAATTCAGTCACAAAATAAGTGTTCAGATAATAACTTAAAATCAAGTAGCAAACAGCAATGTAACTGACCAATCCTCCATCACCCCACGTGTAGACTGCGGTTCCCACAACCCTGTAGTTTTAGTATGCCCACTCTGATATTGCCATTCTATAACTGTAAACTGCAAACCCTTTTAATCTTACCATGTGTCACAGAGTCATTACAATACAGTATATTTGTTGCTTTAAATGTTTTGCTAACAGCCAATCAGAATTAACAGTAGGCTTTAGTGCCCAGAATCAGAATCAGCATCAGCTGGTGAAATCATCCAAATGGGAGGGGGGGGTGATACAGGAAATAAATAGTAAGGTTATATTGCTACAGTCAATGACCATTTATCTCTGCTCAAACAACAACTGGGATCAATCAATTCCATTCACAAACTCACAGAAGATCTAAGGATCTGTATGTTCTGTGAATAATTTTATGCTTAATATGTTGACTGTTTTTTTTATTTTTTCTGACATACAATACTGTGTGTGTCCACAGGCAAGACTCATGATGTTATTTTATACACACACACACAAATCAGGAGTTCTGTACTTACCATAACTTGGTATCTGGGCTGTCTATTTTCATTCTTCCTCACTGCTGGGTCTTGGACCCGACACTGAATCTGACTTAGCTGTATATCCAAGACTTATGATCTGAGTCTCAAGCTCCTCCCTCTCACATAATACATCATACCTTCTCTGACCTATCAGATTGAGTTTGCTGCCCTATATAAATAGAATACTTGAAAAATAGAACAGAATATTTCACTATTTTATAATATGTATAAACTATACTAGGGTCATTGATTACTCTCATATGGATGGAATAAATGTAAATAAGGTTTTCTGTAATTAGAATGTTTATCTGCTAGTAGCCCTTTGCATATCTTGATCTTTGCACTGTTTCTGTCGGGTTCCTATTAGAAGACCAAAGACGCATTCTTTCGAATGCGTCTTGCTCAAACTTAAAAGACTGAAACGGCAAAATATCGAAGCGGCTTTTAAGCGAATTCTTTCCCTGGGAAAGAATTTGCTTGGCCGCTTCGTTACATTGTCATTTTAGGCACTGTAGTATGGTCTCAGAGTTGGTATATTTAAGTAGGGGTGTGTGCGGGGCACAGCCCCCTACATCGGGGGGTATGGGGGGCAAAGCCCCCCACTTAATGTAATGTTTAAAGTGTTTTGTTTTTTATTATTTTTTTTTTTTTTTTGGAACAGCGATTTTTTTCCCTTGGAAAAAAAAACACTGTCCTGACAGTTTGACATTGTAAGCTTTCGCTTACATAGGGTTGATTAATCACTGTTTGCTTTTTTAAGCATTCAGTGATCTAATATAGACCCTTTCTATCTTGGGTTCTCTTATATATTAATAACTGTCTAATATGTTATAACAGTGGATTTTTTGTACTGTTTCTGTACTGTTTATTTTGTATATTAATAACTATGCAACATTTTATAACTGTGGAGCTTTTCTCACCAGGCCTCCACTGAAAATGGCTTCCTGACCCAGTGGACTTTCCCGGTCAACAAATGTCAATAAATAAATAAATAAATAAATAAATAAATAAATAAATAAACAATTCAGGGCCCAGACCAGGAACCTATGGGTTCTGTAAACCCTCTAAGTGACTCCTCCGAAAGACTAGGCCAGAAGACGGATGGGAGGGATCTGAGGAAGAATGAAAATGGATGACACAGATACCAAGTTGTGGTGAGTACATCAGTCCTAAATGGACGCCACAGATACCAAGTTGTGGTGAGTACATCAGTCCTAAATGGACGACAGAGATACCAAGTTGTGGTGAGTACATCAGTCCTAAATGGACGCCACAGATACCAAGTTGTGGTGAGTACATCAGTCCTAAATGGACGACACAGATAACAAGTTGTGGTGAGTACATCAGTCCTAAATGGACGACACAGATACCAAGTTGTGGTGAGTACATCAGTCCTAAATGGACAACACAGATACCAAGTTGTTGTGAGTACATCAGTCCTAAATGGACGACACAGATACCAAGTTGTGGTGAGTACATGAGTCCTAAATGGACACCACAGATACCAAGTTGTGGTGAGTACATCAGTCCTAAATGGACGACACAGATACCAAGTTGTGGTGAGTACATCAGTCCTAAATGGACGACAAAGATACCAAGTTGTGGTGAGTACATCAGTCCTAAATGGACGCCACAGATACCAAGTTGTGGTGAGTACATCAGTCCTAAATGGACGACACAGATACCAAGTTGTGGTGAGTACATCAGTCCTAAATGGACGACACAGATACCAAGTTGTGGTGAGTACATCAGTCCTAAATGGACGACACAGATACCAAGTTGTGGTGAGTACATCAGTCCTAAATGGACGACACAGATATCAAGTTGTGGTGAGTACATCAGTCCTAAATGGACGACACAGATACCAAGTTGTGGTGAGTACATCAGTCCTAAATGGACGACACAGATACCAAGTTGTGGTGAGTACATCAGTCCTAAATGGACGACACAGATATCAAGTTGTGGTGAGTACATCAGTCCTAAATGGACGACACAGATACCAAGTTGTGGTGAGTACATCAGTCCTAAATGGACGACACAGATACCAAGTTATGGTGAGTACATCAGTCCTAAATGGATGCCACAGATACCAAGTTGTGGTGAGTACATCAGTCCTAAATGGATGACACAGATACCAAGTTGTGGTGAGTACATCAGTCCTAAATGGCGACACAGATACCAAGTTGTGGTGAGTACATTAGTCCTAAATGGGCCACAGATACCAAGTTGTGGTGAGTACATCAGTCCTAAATGGGCCACAGATACCAAGTTGTGGTGAGTACATCAGTCCTAAATGGGCCACAGATACCAAGTTGTGGTGAGTACATCAGTCCTAAATGGGCCACAGATACCAAGTTGTGGTGAGTACATCAGTCCTAAATGGACGCCACAGATACCAAGTTGTGGTGAGTACATCAGTCCTAAATGGAAGCCACAGATACCAAGTTGTGGTGAGTACATCAGTCCTAAATGGACGCCACAGATACCAAGTTGTGGTGAGTACATCAGTCCTAAATGGAAGCCACAGATACCAAGTTGTGGTGAGTACATCAGTCCTAAATGGACGCCACAGATACCAAGTTGTGGTGAGTACATCAGTCCTAAATGGACGCCACAGATTCCAAGTTGTGGTGAGTACATCAGTCCTAAATGGACGCCATAGATACCAAGTTGTGGTGAGTACATCGGTTCTAAATGGACGCCATAGATACCAAGTTGTGGTGAGTACATCGGTCCTAAATGGACGACACAGATACCAAGTTGTGGTGAGTACATCGGTCCTAAATGGACGCCACAGATACCAAGTTGTGGTGAGTACATCGGTCCTAAATGGACGCCACAGATACCAAGTTGTGGTGAGTACATCGGTCCTAAATGGACGCCACAGATACCAAGTTGTGGGGAGTACATCAGTCCTAAATGGACGCCACAGATACCAAGTTGTGGTGAGTACATCAGTCCTAAATGGACGCCACAGATACCAAGTTGTGGTGAGTACATCAGTCCTAAATGGACGCCACAGATACCAAGTTGTGGTGAGTACATCAGTCCTAAATGGACGCCACAGATACCAAGTTGTGGTGAGTACATCAGTCCTAAATGGATGCCACAGATACCAGGTTGTGGTGAGTACATCAGTCCTAAATGGACGACACAGATACCAAGTTGTGGTGAGTACATCAGTCCTAAATGGACGCCACAGATATCAAGTTGTGGTGAGTACATCAGTCCTAAATGGGCCACAGATACCAAGTTGTGGTGAGTACATCAGTCCTAAATGGGCCACAGATACCAAGTTGTGGTGAGTACATCAGTCCTAAATGGGCCAGAGATACCAAGTTGTGGTGAGTACATCAGTCCTAAATGGGCCAGCGATATCAAGTTGTGGTGAGTACATCAGTCCTAAATGGACGCCACAGATACCAAGTTGTGGTGAGTACATCAGTCCTAAATGGACGCCACAGATACCAAGTTGTGGTGAGTAGATCAGTCCTAAATGGGGCCACAGATACCAAGTTGTGGTGAGTACATCAGTCCTAAATGGACACAGATATCAAGTTGTGGTGAGTACATCAGTCCTAAATGGGCCACAGATACCAAGTTGTGGTGAGTACATCAGTCCTAAATGGGCCACAGATACCAAGTTGTGGTGAGTACATCAGTCCTAAATGGGCATACAGATACCAAGTTGTGGTGAGTACATCAGTCCTAAATGGACGCCACAGATACCAAGTTGTGGTGAGTACATCAGTCCTAAATGGAGGCCACAGGTACCAAGTTGTGGTGAGTACATCAGTCCTAAATGGGACACAGATACCAAGTTGTGGTGAGTACATCAGTCCTAAATGGACGCCACAGATACCAAGTTGTGGTGAGTACATCAGTCCTAAATGGACGCCACAGATACCAAGTTGTGGTGAGTACATCAGTCCTAAGTGGACGCCACAGATACCAAGTTGTGGTGAGTACATCAGTCCTAAATGGACGCCACAGATACCAAGTTGTGGTGAGTACATCAGTCCTAAATGGACGACACAGATACCAAGTTGTGGTGAGTACATCAGTCCTAAATGGACGACACAGATATCAAGTTGTGGTGAGTACATCAGTCCTAAATGGACGCCACAGATACCAAGTTGTGGTGAGTACATCAGTCCTAAATGGACGCCACAGATACCAAGTTGTGGTGAGTACATCAGTCCTAAATGTCGACACAGATACCAAGTTGTGGTGAGTACATCAGTCCTAAATGGACGACACAGATACCAAGTTGTGGTGAGTACATCAGTCCTAAATGGACGCCACAGATACCAAGTTGTGGTGAGTACATCAGTCCTAAATGGGCACAGATACCAAGTTGTGGTGAGTACATCAGTCCTAAATGGGCCACAGATACCAAGTTGTGGTGAGTACATCAGTCCTAAATGGACACCACAGATACCAAGTTGTGGTGAGTACATCAGTCCTAAATGGGCCACAGATACCAAGTTGTGGTGAGTACATCAGTCCTAAATGGGCATACAGATACCAAGTTGTGGTGAGTACATCAGTCCTAAATGGACGCCACAGATACCAAGTTGTGGTGAGTACATCAGTCCTAAATGGACGACACAGATACCAAGTTGTGGTGAGTACATCAGTCCTAAATGGACGACACAGATACCAAGTTGTGGTGAGTACATGAGTCCTAAATGGACACCACAGATACCAAGTTGTGGTGAGTACATCAGTCCTAAATGGACGACACAGATACCAAGTTGTGGTGAGTACATCAGTCCTAAATGGACGACAAAGATACCAAGTTGTGGTGAGTACATCAGTCCTAAATGGACGCCACAGATACCAAGTTGTGGTGAGTACATCAGTCCTAAATGGGCGACACAGATACCAAGTTGTGGTGAGTACATCAGTCCTAAATGGACGACACAGATACCAAGTTGTGGTGAGTACATCAGTCCTAAATGGACGACACAGATACCAAGTTGTGGTGAGTACATCAGTCCTAAATGGACGACACAGATATCAAGTTGTGGTGAGTACATCAGTCCTAAATGGGCCACAGATACCAAGTTGTGGTGAGTACATCAGTCCTAAATGGACGACACAGATACCAAGTTGTGGTGAGTACATCAGTCCTAAATGGACGACACAGATATCAAGTTGTGGTGAGTACATCAGTCCTAAATGGACGACACAGATACCAAGTTGTGGTGAGTACATCAGTCCTAAATGGACGACACAGATACCAAGTTATGGTGAGTACATCAGTCCTAAATGGATGCCACAGATACCAAGTTGTGGTGAGTACATCAGTCCTAAATGGATGACACAGATACCAAGTTGTGGTGAGTACATCAGTCCTAAATGGACGACACAGATACCAAGTTGTGGTGAGTACATCAGTCCTAAATGGACGCCACAGATACCAAGTTGTGGTGAGTACATCAGTCCTAAATGGACGCCACAGATACCAAGTTGTGGTGAGTACATCAGTCCTAAATGGACGCCACAGATACCAAGTTGTGGTGAGTACATCAGTCCTAAATGGGCATACAGATACCAAGTTGTGGTGAGTACATCAGTCCTAAATGGGCCACAGATACCAAGTTGTGGTGAGTACATCAGTCCTAAATGGAAGCCACAGATACCAAGTTGTGGTGAGTACATCAGTCCTAAATGGGCCACAGATACCAAGTTGTGGTGAGTACATCAGTCCTAAATGGAAGCCACAGATACCAAGTTGTGGTGAGTACATCAGTCCTAAATGGACGCCACAGATACCAAGTTGTGGTGAGTACATCAGTCCTAAATGGGCCACAGATTCCAAGTTGTGGTGAGTACATCAGTCCTAAATGGACGCCATAGATACCAAGTTGTGGTGAGTACATCGGTTCTAAATGGACGCCATAGATACCAAGTTGTGGTGAGTACATCGGTCCTAAATGGACGACACAGATACCAAGTTGTGGTGAGTACATCGGTCCTAAATGGACGCCACAGATACCAAGTTGTGGTGAGTACATCGGTCCTAAATGGGCCACAGATACCAAGTTGTGGTGAGTACATCGGTCCTAAATGGGCCACAGATACCAAGTTGTGGGAGTACATCAGTCCTAAATGGGCCACAGATACCAAGTTGTGGTGAGTACATCAGTCCTAAATGGGCCACAGATACCAAGTTGTGGTGGGTACATCAGTCCTAAATGGACGCCACAGATACCAAGTTGTGGTGAGTACATCAGTCCTAAATGGACGCCACAGATACCAAGTTGTGGTGAGTACATCAGTCCTAAATGGATGCCACAGATACCAGGTTGTGGTGAGTACATCAGTCCTAAATGGACGACACAGATACCAAGTTGTGGTGAGTACATCAGTCCTAAATGGACGCCACAGATATCAAGTTGTGGTGAGTACATCAGTCCTAAATGGACGCCACAGATACCAAGTTGTGGTGAGTATATCAGTCCTAAATGGACGCCACAGATACCAAGTTGTGGTGAGTACATCAGTCCTAAATGGACGCCAGAGATACCAAGTTGTGGTGAGTACATCAGTCCTAAATGGACGCCAGCGATACCAAGTTGTGGTGAGTACATCAGTCCTAAATGGACGCCACAGATACCAAGTTGTGGTGAGTACATCAGTCCTAAATGGACGCCACAGATACCAAGTTGTGGTGAGTACATCAGTCCTAAAGGGACGCCACAGATACCAAGTTGTGGTGAGTACATCAGTCCTAAATGGACGACACAGATATCAAGTTGTGGTGAGTACATCAGTCCTAAATGGACGCCACAGATACCAAGTTGTGGTGAGTACATCAGTCCTAAATGGACGCCACAGATACCAAGTTGTGGTGAGTACATCAGTCCTAAATGGACGCCACAGATACCAAGTTGTGGTGAGTAAATCAGTCCTAAATGGACGCCACAGGTACCAAGTTGTGGTGAGTACATCAGTCCTAAATGGACGACACAGATACCAAGTTGTGGTGAGTACATCAGTCCTAAATGGACATACAGATACCAAGTTGTGGTGAGTACATCAGTCCTAAATGGACGCCACAGATACCAAGTTGTGGTGAGTACATCATGCCTAAGTGGACGCCACAGATACCAAGTTGTGGTGAGTACATCAGTCCTAAATGGACGCCACAGATACCAAGTTGTGGTGAGTACATCAGTCCTAAATGGACGACACAGATACCAAGTTGTGGTGAGTACATCAGTCCTAAATGGACGACACAGATATCAAGTTGTGGTGAGTACATCAGTCCTAAATGGACGCCACAGATACCAAGTTGTGGTGAGTACATCAGTCCTAAATGGACGCCACAGATACCAAGTTGTGGTGAGTACATCAGTCCTAAATGGACGACACAGATACCAAGTTGTGGTGAGTACATCAGTCCTAAATGGACGACACAGATACCAAGTTGTGGTGAGTACATCAGTCCTAAATGGACGCCACAGATACCAAGTTGTGGTGAGTACATCAGTCCTAAATGGACGCCACAGATACCAAGTTGTGGTGAGTACATCAGTCCTAAATGGACACCACAGATACCAAGTTGTGGTGAGTACATCAGTCCTAAATGGACGCCACAGATACCAAGTTGTGGTGAGTACATCAGTCCTAAATGGGCCACAGATACCAAGTTGTGGTGAGTACATCAGTCCTAAATGGGCCACAGATACCAAGTTGTGGTGAGTACATCAGTCCTAAATGGACGTCACAGATACCAAGTTGTGGTGAGTACATCAGTCCTAAATGGACGCCACAGTTACCAAGTTGTGGTGAGTACATCAGTCCTAAATGGACGCCACAGATACCAAGTTGTGGTGAGTACATCAGTCCTAAATGGACGCCACAGATACCAAGTTGTGGTGAGTACATCAGTCCTAAATGGGCATACAGATACCAAGTTGTGGTGAGTACATCAGTCCTAAATGGACGCCACAGATACCAAGTTGTGGTGAGTACATCAGTCCTAAATGGGCCACAGATACCAAGTTGTGGTGAGTACATCAGTCCTAAATGGACGCCACAGATACCAAGTTGTGGTGAGTACATCAGTCCTAAATGGACGCCACAGATACCAAGTCGTGGTGAGTACATCAGTCCTAAATGGACGACACAGATACCAAGTCGTGGTGTGTACATCAGTCCTAAATGGACGACACAGATGCCAAGTTGTGCTGAGTACATCAGTCCTAAATGGACGCCACAGATACCATGTTGTGGTGAGTACATCAGTCCTAAATGGAAGACACAGATACCAAGTTGTGGTGAGTACATCAGTCCTAAATGGACGACACAGATACCAAGTTGTGGTGAGTACATCAGTCCTGAATGGACGACAAAGATACCAAGTTGTGGTGAGTACATCAGTCCTAAATGGACGCCACAGATACCAAGTTGTGGTGAGTACATCAGTCCTAAATGGACGGCACAGATACCAAGTTGTGGTGAGTACATCAGTCCTAAATGGACGACACAGATACCAAGTTGTGGTGTGTACATCAGTCCTAAATGGACGACACAGATACCAAGTTGTGGTGTGTACATCAGTCCTAAATGGACAACACAGATACCAAGTTGTGGTGAGTACATCAGTCCTAAATGGATGCCACAGATACCAAGTTGTGGTGAGTACATCAGTCCTAAATGGACATACAGATACCAAGTTGTGGTGAGTACATCAGTCCTAAATGGACTCCACAGATACCAAGTTGTGGTGAGTACATCAGTCCTAAATGGACGGCACAGATACCAAGTTATGGTGAGTACATCAGTCCTAAATGGACGACACAGATACCAAGTTGTGGTGAGTACACCAGTCCTAAATGGACCACAGATACCAAGTTGTGGTGAGTACATCAGTCCTAAATGGACGACACAGATACCAAGTTGTGGTGAGTACATCAGTCCTAAATGGACGACACAGATACCAAGTTGTGGTGAGTACATCAGTCCTAAATGGACGCACAGATACCAAGTTGTGGTGAGTACATCAGTCCTAAATGGACGCCACAGATACCAAGTTGTGGTGAGTACATCAGTCCTAAATGGACGCCACAGATACCAAGTTGTGGTGAGTACATCAGTCCTAAATGGGCGACACGGATACCAAGTTGTGGTGAGTACATCAGTCCTAAATGGACGACACAGATACCAAGTTGTGGTGAGTACATCAGTCCTAAATGGACGACACGGATACCAAGTTGTGGTGAGTACATCAGTCCTAAATGGACGACACAGATACCAAGTTGTGGTGTGTACATCAGTCCTAAATGGACAACACAGATACCAAGTTGTGGTGAGTACATCAGTCCTAAATGGATGCCACAGATACCAAGTTGTGGTGAGTACATCAGTCCTAAATGGACGCCACAGATACCAAGTTGTGGTGAGTACATCAGTCCTAAATGGACTCCACAGATACCAAGTTGTGGTGAGTACATCAGTCCTAAATGGACGGCACAGATACCAAGTTGTGGTGAGTACATCAGTCCTAAATGGACGACACAGATACCAAGTTGTGGTGAGTACACCAGTCCTAAATGGACGCCACAGATACCAAGTTGTGGTGAGTACATCAGTCCTAAATGGACGACACAGATACCAAGTTGTGGTGAGTACATCAGTCCTAAATGGACGACACAGATACCAAGTTGTGGTGAGTACATCAGTCCTAAATGGACGCCACAGATACCAAGTTGTGGTGAGTACATCAGTCCTAAATGGACGCCACAGATACCAAGTTGTGGTGAGTACATCAGTCCTAAATGGACGCCACAGATACCAAGTTGTGGTGAGTACATCAGTCCTAAATGGACGCCACAGATACCAAGTTGTGGTGAGTACATCAGTCCTAAATGGACCACAGATACCAAGTTGTGGTGAGTACATCAGTCCTAAATGGACGCCACAGATACCAAGTTGTGGTGAGTACATCAGTCCTAAATGGACGCCACAGATACCAAGTTGTGGTGAGTACATCAGTCCTAAATGGACGCCACAGATACCAAGTTGTGGTGAGTACATCAGTCCTAAATGGGCCACAGATACCAAGTTGTGGTGAGTACATCAGTCCTAAATGGACGCCACAGATACCAAGTTGTGGTGAGTACATCAGTCCTAAATGGACGCCACAGATACCAAGTTGTGGTGAGTACATCAGTCCTAAATGGACGACAGATACCAAGTTGTGGTGAGTACATCAGTCCTAAATGGACGACACGGATACCAAGTTGTGGTGAGTACATCAGTCCTAAATGGACGACACAGATACCAAGTTGTGGTGAGTACATCAGTCCTAAATGGACGACACAGATACCAAGTTGTGGTGAGTACATCAGTCCTAAATGGACGACACAGATACCAAGTTGTGGTGAGTACATCAGTCCTAAATGGACGACACAGATACCAAGTTGTGGTGAGTACATCAGTCCTAAATGGACGACACAGATACCAAGTTGTGGTGAGTACATCAGTCCTAAATGGACGACACAGATACCAAGTTGTGGTGAGTACATCAGTCCTAAATGGACATACAGATACCAAGTTGTGGTGAGTACATCAGTCCTAAATGGACGCCACAGATACCAGGTTATGGTGAGTACATCAGTCCTAAATGGACGACACAGACACCAAGTTGTGGTGAGTACATCAGTCCTAAATGGACGCATACAGATATCAAGTTGTGGTGAGTACATCAGTCCTAAATGGACGCCACAGATACCAAGTTGTGGTGAGTACATCAGTCCTAAATGGACGCATACAGATACCAAGTTGTGGTGAGTACATCAGTCCTAAATGGACGCCAGAGATACCAAGTTGTGGTGAGTACATCAGTCCTAAATGGACGCCACAGATACCAAGTTGTGGTGAGTACATCAGTCCTAAATGGACGCCACAGATACCAAGTTGTGGTGAGTACATCAGTCCTAAATGGACGCCACAGATACCAAGTTGTGGTGAGTACATCAGTCCTAAATGGACGACACAGATACCAAGTTGTGGTGAGTACATCAGTCCTAAATGGACGACACAGATACCAAGTTGTGGTGAGTACATCAGTCCTAAATGGACGACACAGATACCAAGTTGTGGTGAGTACATCAGTCCTAAATGGACGCCACAGATACCAAGTTGTGGTGAGTACATCAGTCCTAAATGGACGCCACAGATACCAGGTTATGGTGAGTACATCAGTCCTAAATGGACGACACAGACACCAAGTTGTGGTGAGTACATCAGTCCTAAATGGACGCCACAGATATCAAGTTGTGGTGAGTACATCAGTCCTAAATGGACGCCACAGATACCAAGTTGTGGTGAGTACATCAGTCCTAAATGGACGCCACAGATACCAAGTTGTGGTGAGTACATCACCAAGTTGTGGTGAGTACATCAGTCCTAAATGGACGCCAGAGATACCAAGTTGTGGTGAGTACATCAGTCCTAAATGGACGCCACAGATACCAAGTTGTGGTGAGTACATCAGTCCTAAATGGGCCACAGATACCAAGTTGTGGTGAGTACATCAGTCCTAAATGGACGCCACAGATACCAAGTTGTGGTGAGTACATCAGTCCTAAATGGACGCCACAGATATCAAGTTGTGGTGAGTACATCAGTCCTAAATGGACGCCACAGATACCAAGTTGTGGTGAGTACATCAGTCCTAAATGGACGCCACAGATACCAAGTTGTGGTGAGTACATCAGTCCTAAATGGACACCACAGATACCAAGTTGTGGTGAGTACATCAGTCCTAAATGGACGCCACAGGTACCAAGTTGTGGTGAGTACATCAGTCCTAAATGGACGCCACAGATACCAAGTTGTGGTGAGTACATCAGTCCTAAATGGACGCCACAGATACCAAGTTGTGGTGAGTACATCAGTCCTAAATGGACGCCACAGATACCAAGTTGTGGTGAGTACATCAGTCCTAAATGGGCATACAGATACCAAGTTGTGGTGAGTACATCAGTCCTAAATGGACCACAGATACCAAGTTGTGGTGAGTACATCAGTCCTAAATGGACGCCACAGATACCAAGTTGTGGTGAGTACATCAGTCCTAAATGGACGCCACAGATACCAAGTTGTGGTGAGTACATCAGTCCTAAATGGACGCCACAGATACCAAGTTGTGGTGAGTACATCAGTCCTAAATGGACGCCACAGATACCAAGTTGTGGTGAGTACATCAGTCCTAAATGGACGCCACAGATACCAAGTTGTGGTGAGTACATCAGTCCTAAATGGACGTCACAGATACCAAGTTGTGGTGAGTACATCAGTCCTAAATGGACGCCACAGTTACCAAGTTGTGGTGAGTACATCAGTCCTAAATGGACGCCACAGATACCAAGTTGTGGTGAGTACATCAGTCCTAAATGGACGCCACAGATACCAAGTTGCGGTGAGTACATCAGTCCTAAATGGACGCCACAGATACCAAGTTGCGGTGAGTACATCAGTCCTAAATGGACGCCACAGATACCAAGTTGTGGTGAGTACATCAGTCCTAAATGGACGCCACAGATACCAAGTTGTGGTGAGTACATCAGTCCTAAATGGACGCCACAGATACCAAGTCGTGGTGAGTACATCAGTCCTAAATGGACGACACAGATACCAAGTCGTGGTGTGTACATCAGTCCTAAATGGACGACACAGATGCCAAGTCGTGGTGAGTACATCAGTCCTAAATGGACGCCACAGATACCATGTTGTGGTGAGTACATCAGTCCTAAATGGAAGACACAGATACCAAGTTGTGGTGAGTACATCAGTCCTAAATGGACGACACAGATACCAAGTTGTGGTGAGTACATCAGTCCTGAATGGATGACAAAGATACCAAGTTGTGGTGAGTACATCAGTCCTAAATGGACGCCACAGATACCAAGTTGTGGTGAGTACATCAGTCCTAAATGGACGGCACAGATACCAAGTTGTGGTGAGTACATCAGTCCTAAATGGACGACACAGATACCAAGTTGTGGTGTGTACATCAGTCCTAAATGGACGACACAGATACCAAGTGGTGGTGTGTACATCAGTCCTAAATGGACAACACAGATACCAAGTTGTGGTGAGTACATCAGTCCTAAATGGACGCCACAGATACCAAGTTGTGGTGAGTACATCAGTCCTAAATGGACGCCAGAGATACCAAGTTGTGGTGAGTACATCAGTCCTAAATGGACTCCACAGATACCAAGTTGTGGTGAGTACATCAGTCCTAAATGGACGGCACAGATACCAAGTTATGGTGAGTACATCAGTCCTAAATGGACGACACAGATACCAAGTTGTGATGAGTACACCAGTCCTAAATGGACGCCACAGATACCAAGTTGTGGTGAGTACATCAGTCCTAAATGGACGCCACAGATACCAAGTTGTGGTGAGTACATCAGTCCTAAATGGACGACAGAGATACCAAGTTGTGGTGAGTACATCAGTCCTAAATGGACGACACAGATACCAAGTTGTGGTGAGTACATCAGTCCTAAATGGACGCCACAGATACCAAGTTCTGGTGAGTACATCAGTCCTAAATGGACGCCACAGATACCAAGTTGTGGTGAGTACATCAGTCCTAAATGGAGGCCACAGATACCAAGTTGTGTTGAGTACATCAGTCCTAAATGGACGCCACAGATACCAAGTTGTGGTGAGTACATCAGTCCTAAATGGACGCCACAGATACCAAGTCGTGGTGAGTACATCAGTCCTAAATGGACGACACAGATACCAAGTCGTGGTGTGTACATCAGTCCTAAATGGACGACACAGATGCCAAGTTGTGGTGAGTACATCAGTCCTAAATGGACGCCACAGATACCATGTTGTGGTGAGTACATCAGTCCTAAATGGAAGACACAGATACCAAGTTGTGGTGAGTACATCAGTCCTAAATGGACCTCACAGATACCAAGTTGTGGTGAGTACATCAGTCCTGAATGGACGACAAAGATACCAAGTTGTGGTGAGTACATCAGTCCTAAATGGACGCCACAGATACCAAGTTGTGGTGAGTACATCAGTCCTAAATGGACGGCACAGATACCAAGTTGTGGTGAGTACATCAGTCCTAAATGGACGACACAGATACCAAGTTGTGGTGTGTACATCAGTCCTAAATGGACGACACAGATACCAAGTTGTGGTGTGTACATCAGTCCTAAATGGACAACACAGATACCAAGTTGTGGTGAGTACATCAGTCCTAAATGGATGCCACAGATACCAAGTTGTGGTGAGTACATCAGTCCTAAATGGACGCCACAGATACCAAGTTGTGGTGAGTACATCAGCCCTAAATGGACTCCACAGATACCAAGTTGTGGTGAGTACATCAGTCCTAAATGGACGGCACAGATACCAAGTTATGGTGAGTACATCAGTCCTAAATGGACGACACAGATACCAAGTTGTGGTGAGTACACCAGTCCTAAATGGACGCCACAGATACCAAGTTGTGGTGAGTACATCAGTCCTAAATGGACGACACAGATACCAAGTTGTGGTGAGTACATCAGTCCTAAATGGACGACACAGATACCAAGTTGTGGTGAGTACATCAGTCCTAAATGGCTGCCACAGATACCAAGTTGTGGTGAGTACATCAGTCCTAAATGGACGCCACAGATACCAAGTTGTGGTGAGTACATCAGTCCTAAATGGACGCCACAGATACCAAGTTGTGGTGAGTACATCAGTCCTAAATGGACGACACGGATACCAAGTTGTGGTGAGTACATCAGTCCTAAATGGACGACACAGATACCAAGTTGTGGTGAGTACATCAGTCCTAAATGGACGACACGGATACCAAGTTGTGGTGAGTACATCAGTCCTAAATGGACGACACAGATACCAAGTTGTGGTGTGTACATCAGTCCTAAATGGACAACACAGATACCAAGTTGTGGTGAGTACATCAGTCCTAAATGGATGCCACAGATACCAAGTTGTGGTGAGTACATCAGTCCTAAATGGACGCCACAGATACCAAGTTGTGGTGAGTACATCAGTCCTAAATGGACTCCACAGATACCAAGTTGTGGTGAGTACATCAGTCCTAAATGGACGGCACAGATACCAAGTTATGGTGAGTACATCAGTCCTAAATGGACGACACAAATACCAAGTTGTGGTGAGTACACCAGTCCTAAATGGACGCCACAGATACCAAGTTGTGGTGAGTACATCAGTCCTAAATGGACGACACAGATACCAAGTTGTGGTGAGTACATCAGTCCTAAATGGACGACACAGATACCAAGTTGTGGTGAGTACATCAGTCCTAAATGGGCATACAGATACCAAGTTGTGGTGAGTACATCAGTCCTAAATGGACCACAGATACCAAGTTGTGGTGAGTACATCAGTCCTAAATGGACGCCACAGATACCAAGTTGTGGTGAGTACATCAGTCCTAAATGGACGCCACAGATACCAAGTTGTGGTGAGTACATCAGTCCTAAATGGACGCCACAGATACCAAGTTGTGGTGAGTACATCAGTCCTAAATGGACGCCACAGATACCAAGTTGTGGTGAGTACATCAGTCCTAAATGGACGCCACAGATACCAAGTTGTGGTGAGTACATCAGTCCTAAATGGACCACAGATACCAAGTTGTGGTGAGTACATCAGTCCTAAATGGACGCCACAGATACCAAGTTGTGGTGAGTACATCAGTCCTAAATGGACGCCACAGATACCAAGTTGTGGTGAGTACATCAGTCCTAAATGGACGACACAGATACCAAGTTGTGGTGAGTACATCAGTCCTAAATGGACGACACAGATACCAAGTTGTGGTGAGTACATCAGTCCTAAATGGACGACACGGATACCAAGTTGTGGTGAGTACATCAGTCCTAAATGGACGACACGGATACCAAGTTGTGGTGAGTACATCAGTCCTAAATGGACGACACAGATACCAAGTTGTGGTGAGTACATCAGTCCTAAATGGACGACACAGATACCAAGTTGTGGTGAGTACATCAGTCCTAAATGGACGACACAGATACCAAGTTGTGGTGAGTACATCAGTCCTAAATGGACGACACAGATACCAAGTTGTGGTGAGTACATCAGTCCTAAATGGACGACACAGATACCAAGTTGTGGTGAGTACATCAGTCCTAAATGGACGCCACAGATACCAAGTTGTGGTGAGTACATCAGTCCTAAATGGACGACACAGATACCAGGTTATGGTGAGTACATCAGTCCTAAATGGACGACACAGACACCAAGTTGTGGTGAGTACATCAGTCCTAAATGGACGCCACAGATATCAAGTTGTGGTGAGTACATCAGTCCTAAATGGACGCCACAGATACCAAGTTGTGGTGAGTACATCAGTCCTAAATGGACGCCACAGATACCAAGTTGTGGTGAGTACATCAGTCCTAAATGGACGCCAGAGATACCAAGTTGTGGTGAGTACATCAGTCCTAAATGGACGCCAGAGATACCAAGTTGTGGTGAGTACATCAGTCCTAAATGGACGCCACAGATACCAAGTTGTGGTGAGTACATCAGTCCTAAATGGACGCCACAGATACCAAGTTGTGGTGAGTACATCAGTCCTAAATGGACGCCACAGATACCAAGTTGTGGTGAGTACATCAGTCCTAAATGGACGCCACAGATACCAAGTTGTGGTGAGTACATCAGTCCTAAATGGACGCCACAGATACCAAGTTGTGGTGAGTACATCAGTCCTAAATGGACGCCACAGATACCAAGTTGTGGTGAGTACATCAGTCCTAAATGGACACCACAGATACCAAGTTGTGGTGAGTACATCAGTCCTAAATGGACGACACAGGTACCAAGTTGTGGTGAGTACATCAGTCCTAAATGGACGACACAGATACCAAGTTGTGGTGAGTACATCAGTCCTAAATGGACGCCACAGATACCAAGTTGTGGTGAGTACATCAGTCCTAAATGGACGCCACAGATACCAAGTTGTGGTGAGTACATCAGTCCTAAATGGACGACACAGATATCAAGTTGTGGTGAGTACATCAGTCCTAAATGGACGCCACAGATACCAAGTTGTGGTGAGTACATCAGTCCTAAATGGACGCCACAGATACCAAGTTGTGGTGAGTACATCAGTCCTAAATGGATGCCACAGATACCAAGTTGTGGTGAGTACATCAGTCCTAAATGGACGACACAGATACCAAGTTGTGGTGAGTACATCAGTCCTAAATGGACGCCACAGATACCAAGTTGTGGTGAGTACATCAGTCCTAAATGGACGCCACAGATACCAAGTTGTGGTGAGTACATCAGTCCTAAATGGACGCCACAGATACCAAGTTGTGGTGAGTACATCAGTCCTAAATGGACGCCACAGATACCAAGTTGTGGTGAGTACATCAGTCCTAAATGGACGCCACAGATACCAAGTTGTGGTGAGTACATCAGTCCTAAATGGACGCCACAGATACCAAGTTGTGGTGAGTACATCAGTCCTAAATGGACGCCACAGATACCAAGTTGTGGTGAGTACATCAGTCCTAAATGGACGCCACAGATACCAAGTTGTGGTGAGTACATCAGTCCTAAATGGACGCCACAGTTACCAAGTTGTGGTGAGTACATCAGTCCTAAATGGACGCCACAGATACCAAGTTGTGGTGAGTACATCAGTCCTAAATGGACGCCACAGATACCAAGTTGTGGTGAGTACATCAGTCCTAAATGGACGCCACAGATACCAAGTTGTGGTGAGTACATCAGTCCTAAATGGACGCCAGAGATACCAAGTTGTGGTGAGTACATCAGTCCTAAATGGACGCCACAGATACCAAGTCGTGGTGAGTACATCAGTCCTAAATGGACGACACAGATACCAAGTCGTGGTGTGTACATCAGTCCTAAATGGACGACACAGATGCCAAGTCGTGGTGAGTACATCAGTCCTAAATGGACGCCACAGATACCATGTTGTGGTGAGTACATCAGTCCTAAATGGAAGACACAGATACCAAGTTGTGGTGAGTACATCAGTCCTAAATGGACGACACAGATACCAAGTTGTGGTGAGTACATCAGTCCTGAATGGATGACAAAGATACCAAGTTGTGGTGAGTACATCAGTCCTAAATGGACGCCACAGATACCAAGTTGTGGTGAGTACATCAGTCCTAAATGGACGGCACAGATACCAAGTTGTGGTGAGTACATCAGTCCTAAATGGACGACACAGATACCAAGTTGTGGTGTGTACATCAGTCCTAAATGGACGACACAGATACCAAGTGGTGGTGTGTACATCAGTCCTAAATGGACAACACAGATACCAAGTTGTGGTGAGTACATCAGTCCTAAATGGACGCCACAGATACCAAGTTGTGGTGAGTACATCAGTCCTAAATGGACGCCACAGATACCAAGTTGTGGTGAGTACATCAGTCCTAAATGGACTCCACAGATACCAAGTTGTGGTGAGTACATCAGTCCTAAATGGACGGCACAGATACCAAGTTATGGTGAGTACATCAGTCCTAAATGGACGACACAGATACCAAGTTGTGGTGAGTACACCAGTCCTAAATGGACGCCACAGATACCAAGTTGTGGTGAGTACATCAGTCCTAAATGGACGCCACAGATACCAAGTTGTGGTGAGTACATCAGTCCTAAATGGACGACAGAGATACCAAGTTGTGGTGAGTACATCAGTCCTAAATGGACGCCACAGATACCAAGTTGTGGTGAGTACATCAGTCCTAAATGGGCCACAGATACCAAGTTGTGGTGAGTACATCAGTCCTAAATGGATACAGATACCAAGTTGTGGTGAGTACATCAGTCCTAAATGGACGCCACAGATACCAAGTTGTGGTGAGTACATCAGTCCTAAATGGACGCCACAGATACCAAGTTGTGGTGAGTACATCAGTCCTAAATGGACGCCACAGATACCAAGTTGTGGTGAGTACATCAGTCCTAAATGGACGCCACAGATACCAAGTTGTGGTGAGTACATCAGTCCTAAATGGACGCCACAGATACCAAGTTGTGGTGAGTACATCAGTCCTAAATGGACGCCACAGATACCAAGTTGTGGTGAGTACATCAGTCCTAAATGGACGCCACAGATACCAAGTTGTGGTGAGTACATCAGTCCTAAATGGACGCATACAGATACCAAGTTGTGGTGAGTACATCAGTCCTAAATGGACGCCACAGATACCAAGTTGTGGTGAGTACATCAGTCCTAAATGGACGCCACAGATACCAAGTTGTGGTGAGTACATCAGTCCTAAATGGACGACACAGATACCAAGTTGTGGTGAGTACATCAGTCCTAAATGGACGACACGGATACCAAGTTGTGGTGAGTACATCAGTCCTAAATGGACGACACAGATACCAAGTTGTGGTGAGTACATCAGTCCTAAATGGACTACACAGATACCAAGTTGTGGTGAGTACATCAGTCCTAAATGGACGACACAGATACCAAGTTGTGGTGAGTACATCAGTCCTAAATGGACGACACAGATACCAAGTTGTGGTGAGTACATCAGTCCTAAATGGACGACACAGATACCAAGTTGTGGTGAGTACATCAGTCCTAAATGGACGACAAGGATACCAAGTTGTGGTGTGTACATCAGTCCTAAATGGACGACACAGATACCAAGTTGTGGTGAGTACATCAGTCCTAAATGGACACCACAGATACCAAGTTGTGGTGAGTACATCAGTCCTAAATGGACGCCACAGATACCAAGTTGTGGTGAGTACATCAGTCCTAAATGGACGACACAGATACCAAGTTGTGGTGAGTACATCAGTCCTAAATGGACGACACAGATACCAAGTTGTGGTGAGTACATCAGTCCTAAATGGACGCCACAGATACCAAGTTGTGGTGAGTACATCAGTCCTAAGTGGACGCCACAGATACCAAGTTGTGGTGAGTACATCAGTCCTAAATGGACGCCACAGATACCAAGTTGTGGTGAGTACATCAGTCCTAAATGGATGCCACAGATACCAAGTTGTGGTGAGTACATCAGTCCTAAATGGACGCCACAGATACCAAGTTGTGGTGAGTACATCAGTCCTAAATGGACGCCACAGATACCAAGTTGTGGTGAGTACATCAGTCCTAAATGGACGACACAGATACCAAGTTGTGGTGAGTACATCAGTCCTAAATGGACGACACAGATACGAAGTTGTGGTGAGTACATCAGTCCTAAATGGACGCCACAGATACGAAGTTGTGGTGAGTACATCAGTCCTAAATGGACGCCACAGATACCAAGTTGTGGTGAGTACATCAGTCCTAAATGGACGCCACAGATACCAAGTTGTGGTGACTACATCAGTCCTAAATGGACGCCACAGATACCAAGTTGTGGTGAGTACATCAGTCCTAAATGGACGCCACAGATACCAAGTTGTGGTGAGTACATCAGTCCTAAATGGACGCCACAGATACCAAGTTGTGGTGAGTACATCAGTCCTAAATGGACGCCACAGATACCAAGTTGTGGTGAGTACATCAGTCCTAAATGGACGACACAGACACCAAGTTGTGGTGAGTACATCAGTCCTAAATGGACGCCACAGACACCAAATTGTGGTGTGTACATCAGTCCTAAATGGACGACACAGATACCAAGTTGTGGTGAGTACATCAGTCCTAAATGGACGCCACAGATACCAAGTTGTGGTGAGTACATCAGTCCTAAATGGACGCCACAGATACCAAGTTGTGGTGAGTACATCAGTCCTAAATGGACGCCACAGATACCAAGTTGTGGTGAGTACATCAGTCCTAAATGGACGCCACAGATACCAAGTTGTGGTGAGTACATCAGTCCTAAATGGACGCCACAGATACCAAGTTGTGGTGAGTACATCAGTCCTAAATGGACGCCACAGATACCAAGTTGTGGTGAGTACATCAGTCCTAAATGGACGCCACAGATACCAAGTTGTGGTGAGTACATCAGTCCTAAATGGACGCCACAGATGCCAAGTTGTGGTGAGTACATCAGTCCTAAATGGACGCCACAGATACTATGTTGTGGTGAGTACATCAGTCCTAAATGGACACCACAGATACCAAGTTGTGGTGAGTACATCAGTCCTAAATGGACGACACAGATACCATGTTGTGGTGAGTACATCAGTCCTAAACTCAATGTTGCTCTTTTCATTCTTCACTGCTGAGTCAGAGTCTCCAGCTATGGATTTCCTGTGTGGCCCTCAAGGAAGGATATCCAGGAGCACAGTCGAGCAAAAAGATGCTCTGCTTCTGGAGACAGTGTCCAATTTGTAGTGAGAAACTTAGATCAAGTGGCTGCAGCACAGATTTCATCAATCGAGCTTCTAGGGAAAAGGTCAGATGAAGTAGCCATAGATATGGTAGAGTGGCATACCTCTCAACCTCTTAGAACAAAAAATCTGGAAAAGCCGTAAATAATGGGTGACAAAGGCCCAAAAATAGGGACATGTTTTAATTATTGTTCTTACAAACTTGGAAAGTTGAGAGGTATCTAGAGTGGGCTTTTGGAGGTTGAGTCAATTCAAAACCATTTTCAGAGTAAATGAGAGCAATAGAGCTTGTAATCCATTCAGCCAAGGTGATTTTAGAAACCACTTGACCCAAATGATTTGGAGTGAAGGAGATGAACAACTGGTCCGACTTTCTGTGCTTGTTTTGTTCTGTGAAGGTAGAAACGTAATTGCTGATGAGCATCGAGACAATGCAACATCTATTCTCCTTTATTAGAAAAATTGGGGAAGAAAACTGGCAATTGAACTGATTAATGTTTGCTTCTGTGGCAACATTGGGCATAAAGGAAGGGTTGGTTTGTAAAGGCACCCTGTCTTTGTATAAAAAGATGTAAAAAGGTTTGACTGATAAAGATACTCTCTTAGCTGAAGTGATAGCTACCAGAAAGATAGTTTTCCAGGAGAGATATTTCATGTTGGAACTGTTAGCAGGTTCAAAGAGCTTCTGCTTAATCCCTGAAGGACAATAATCAGATCCCAAGGGGGCGAAGGATCTTCTATTAGTGACCTGAGTAAAAAAATACCCTTCATGAAAGCTTTACACAATCTGGAAGAGGAAGCAGGAGAAAAACCTTCTCTCATATGGAAATCAGATATGACAGCAAGTTGTAGTTTTATAGTAGAAAAATCGGCTCCTTCTTGAAAGAGAACTCAGAAAAAGGAGAATAGCTGAAGTAGGCACTGAGAAAGGATCAATATTTTCCTTACAGCCCCATTTGGAAAACATTCTCTACTTACTGCTATAAACCTTTTTTGTGGAGGCCTTCTGGAAAGCCAGAATTATGTCATGGACTGAAGAAGCTAGCCTGGAATTTCTTACAATAATTAGAAGTGAAAAAAACATGTGGTAAATCTGAGGGAGTGGAGATTGGGGTCCTGGTGTTCTGATGGGTGAGAGATAAAATCCTGACTGGAATCTAGTATCCATGGGAGATACTTGAGGTGAGACCATATCAAGGAGAATCACACCTGATGAGGCCAAAAGGGGGTAATGAGGATTACTGAGCTCTTATAGGTAGGTACTAGGCTATTAGCCATAGGGCCTATATAAGACTAGCCAAAAAGGTACCCTCGCTTTTGCCATGCAAGAAAATTATTTTCCTGTGCCCCTGTCGAGCAGAGCCACAAAAGTGATCCTGGGGTGAATTTCCTATTTCCCATCCAATCATCAAGATTTTTCTTGAAGAGTGCTAATCAGGAGCTCTGTTTGACATAGATAGGTAGCCTGTTGCAGAGTATGGGAAGTCTCTGGGACAGGAATCTATCCCTCCAGCATGTTCTGTTTATTGTGGTGACAAGGTTTAGGTCCCTAGAGCGTGTAGGTCGGAGGGATTGGGACTTCTTTAAGTGGAGCATGTCCAACAGTTCTGGGTTTGACATAGCTTTGTATGTTAGGCAGAGATCGCCTCTGGGTAGGCGATATGCGACAGAGTAAAGCTGGAGTTTTTTTTTAGACGGTCTGCGTAGGGCAACTGTTTGAGGCCAGTAATCCTCTTTGTGAGGTATTTCTGTGGCCTTTCCAGTTGTTGTAGATGTCTTGTGAGGTACATATCAAAAGGAACGTTGCACTCTATAATGGGTCTAATGAGTGATGAATAGAGGGGAACAATGACCTATTTTTTTCTGGATGAAAAACTTTTTGTGATGAGGTGAGCCATGTAGAAGGATTTCCTGACCACTGTGGCAATGTGATTATCAAAGGAAAGATTACTGTCCACCTGTGTCCCAAGGTCTCTTATCACACTTTTGGCATTAAGTAGACTACCACTTATGTGGTAGTTCATGGGTACAGAGTTTTTACCAAAGGGGATGACAATACACTGTTTGGCATTGAGATTCAGGCCATGGCTTTGACACCAGGCATCTGTGGAATGTAGTAGCCTCTGGATATTATTTTTAGCACTCAGGTGTTGTTTGTTACATTTGTTCAGGCATCTAGGTGCAGGGATAGACAACCTCTGACTGCCTCTAGAGATGGACAGTGAGCAGCACTTCAGGAGTACTGATAGGGTTTATTGGGAAAGGTTCCCTGAAGCCCTGATTTTGCAGACCCCCTTGCATCTAGGGCAGTGTGTTCCATTGTAACCTCCCCCCTCAACCTCTGGAGGAAGTATCCCCATGCAGATCCTGGAAAGGTCCTTGAGATTTTCTGAACCATGTCTTATTATTTATTTATTTATTTATCATTTGTGGTGCAGGGCTCATATCTGAGCATACCCAAGCATCACTAAATCCTTTCTGATTCCTTGAGAAGGATCTGCAAGGGATGGACAATTTGGTCACCATGGCAGACAAGATCTTCCTTCTTGCTCTATGTGGGTTAGCATTTCTTTCACTAAGTGTCCAAACAGGGAGGAACCATCCAATAGGGCATTAATGAAAGATGCCTTTAAGGGTTCTGCAAAATCACAAAGCCTTACCCAGGCATGTCTCCTAATGGCTAAGCCTGCACCAGCTGCTCGTGAGGTGCCTTCTGCAGTATGCGAGATCAACGTCATCGAGGAATTAGCAAGTGAAGATAGTCACCCGTTGGAGGGAAACTTAGGTCTCCTTCTGACAAGGTCTCAGTAAGAGAGTTGGTTATTTCTTTAACCAGGTCTCTCTACAAATGTGTAAAGTATGACAAAAAAATGTAATAACCTCAGTGCAAAAGTAGCTGAGGCATAAACACCCTTTCCAT
Organism: Protopterus annectens; assembly: GCF_019279795.1. Classification (NCBI taxonomy): domain Eukaryota; kingdom Metazoa; phylum Chordata; order Ceratodontiformes; family Protopteridae; genus Protopterus; species Protopterus annectens. The sequence continues at coordinate 6,046,483 of NC_056747.1, read as the reverse complement.
ATCTGTCCAACAGCTCAGACTCCTTGTTTCGGGGATGAACAGTGGAGTTTTGTTCAGCTAGCTCATTTTTTGTGGCCACTGACAACAATGTCATCGACCAGAATTCATTTGCTCCAATGTAAGTGGTCAGAAGGGAGACTGAGAAACCTATCAGGACATTTAGGGTTGGTTAGACTGTGTCCGGCTCCTTCCAAGACCAGCGGGAAACTAAATCTATGTGATTGTCTGCCGGGGGGGGTGGGTCACCCAGGATGTAGATGGACCCACCCCAAAAGCCTCCAGGAACACTGACTCCTCAGAAGGAGTTTGGGATTACCAGCCACTTTTTTGCTTAAGGAGTTCAAAGATGTCTCCAAAGAAGATGCCTTCAGGTGGCAATCTGCATGATCCTTCTCCCTCATCAAAATCAGTGTCCTTAGTCAGGGACTCCAAGGAAATGTCTAATTTCCTCCTCTTGCACTTTTTCTTGTGAGGGACCCCCTCTGTGAGGTGTTCAAGGGAGGTATCAGAAGAAAGGGGAGCCCTTTGCAGGGAAACATACGGGAGGCCTCATGGGAAAGGTTTACCTATGGCAGGATGGATGGGCTCAATGCTCAGATCAAACGAAGGCCGGGTGGGATCCTAGATTTAAGGAGATGATTCTCTGATTCTAGAGAAAGCCCTTTCTGTGTCTTGGAAGGCCAGTGGACCGTGTTGAGACTCCTTCCCTCTTCCTTGAAGCCAAAGTTAGCAGAGGGGAAAGAACAGAACCCAGCCTGGATCTGAGACCTCCAGAGAGAATTGGACAGAAACTGTAGAGGGTCAAGGCCCTCAGGAAACAGATGGATCTCACAAGGATGGAGCCAAAACTAATCCTCCCCAAAGCCAGCACCAACAACTTGGATCTGAGACACACTCTGATCTGCAAAAACAGAGCAGGGCTGGTCAGGGACAAAGAAGGTGTAAAGGAAAGAAGTTTTCTTGGCTCCAACCTCTACTTTCTTAGGTCAGCAGGATCCTGGGGTTCCAAAACCATGAGTAAGATTGGAGAGGAAATTTGCAGTACAGATGCAGTAGCTCTCATAGATCCAAAATAGGATGGAGATTACAAAACCCCTACTGGAATCTGAGCCTTGAGGAAATGTTGCATCATCCTTTCCACATCTGCTTTGGAAAAGCTTTGAGAAGACCTAGAGGAAGATGCTGAGGAATGCCTGTACTTTGCTGGTGACTGTAGAATCTGAAAGGGAGGAGCCAGAGGTGATGGTTTGCTCTGAGGTACTAGTGAACAGCTCTGAGCCTGAAGAGCTGATCTCCTAGAATCTGAGGTTGCCCTATTCAGAGTGGAAGATCTAGAAATCAAAATTGTAAACACTGAATGCAAGGAGGAACTTGGATCCAGAAGGGATTTAGTGATGCTCGGATATGATGAAGCTCTCTGATCTGAAGAAGGTTTTGTCTTGCTCAGATCCGAAGATGTCAGATCAAAAGAAGGTTTAGTCCAGCTTGGATCCAAAATGATCAGATCCAATGAATTTGGCCTTTTTTCTGGCAGATCTGATGAAGCCCTGGGGAGATTCACCTTTTCAGTTCTTCTGTGGCTTTGAGGGGTTTGAGCCACAGAAGAAGGTAACAGTCCCTTCAGTATAATTTTTTTCTGACTGTTGGAGACGGCTCAAGGATTGAAGGCCACACAGATTAAACAGTCAGCATTCAAGTGACTGGGACCCAGGCAATAGACACTCTTCTTTTGGGCATCGAATTAGGGACTTTGTGCCCATATGACGTGCATCTTTTGAACCCTATAGGTTTGTCTGACATAATGGTATTTCCACACACTCATGCACACACACAGAATTAACAACTACAAAAACAGCTGTCTACTGTCTGGCAGACTACTCTATCAGAGATATTGGACAGCAAAATGGAGCAAGAAAGGAGGATTTTTTTCTGGAAGGAGAAGAAGAGAAAGTGCCAGATGCAGAAAAGAAGCAAAAGGGTGGGTGGGGGGAGCTCCCTGATGCCTCTGAGAAAACTATAAGGAAGGGAGGAGAATAATTATAAAACTACAGGAAACATCTAGAAACAGTTAAAGGGAACAATTGTATGAAGAAACGTGTCAATAATAGAGGTTTTGAAGCAAATAAAACACTTAATCTGAAATTCAGGAAACACTGAGACTCAGGACCACATCTGGATGCGATGGCAGCAAACAAGATCAGAGGGTTTAGAGAAGGTAAGATGCATTATGGGAGAGGGTGGAGCTCAAGACTCAATCATAAGTCTTGGAAAGGTGGCTGTCAGATCAGATGTCGGATCCAAGACCCAGCAGTGAGGAAGAATGAAAATGACAACATCGGATACGCGCTTTCCCTAGGAAATCCAATTCACCTATGTCACATCTTTAGGATGCTAGAGAAAATCAGAGTACCCGAACAAAAGCCATACTAACACAGTGAAAAGTGAACGAGAGAATCAGTTACTGTGAGATGATAACGCTGTTCACTGGGCCACTGATTTGTTGACTTCACACATATCCTGCCTGAGCAGCCGAAAAATATGTACAAAGCTGATGTTTGATTGTGATATAAAGAAAAACAAATTTTGACAAACTCGTTACTCTTTATAGTTCTGCACCTCAACCGCATACACACAAATACATGTATCATCCATAGAAAGGCCTGGTTTATACTACTTTAAGCAAACACAAATTCAGTGTGACACTGCTCCTACTAAGCCAGATCAGTAACTGTTTAGCTCTGATCAAACAATAGGGTTAAGTAACTTTTAACCATTGATGACCTCCTAACCATCAGTTACAGACACCATTTTAACTGACGTCAGATGTCTGATTGTGAGTAAAATAAATAGCCACAGTGAAGTATTCCAGCACTGATGAGAGCTACTGTTGCAAAGCCATACCAATGATAGTTTAACTCATTCACAACAGAAGGGTAGCTAATTTTCATCCAAATAAAGCCCCCTACCAAGAAATTACAGACAGTCTGTTGACTGTGTCCACCTCAAATGTGTGATGTACTAAAATAAAAAAAATGGCCACAGTAATTTACTTTAACACACCCAGACAGATGTGCCACCAGTTACAGCCCTTTTACTGAATTTGTATACCTCATAGGTCTGGCTATGATTAAATGAATGTATAAATGCATAAATAATGGACACATTAATGCAAAACATTGCAACACCCCTCCAAACATACACACACACACACACACACACACACACACACACACACACACACACACAATGCATACACTCCTATTGTCGGAGCTGGCTGCATGGTAATACATGGCTTGCATATCTTAATATCTGATGAAAAAGACACAAAAAACATTATCCCAAGTTCTAGTCCCATCTACAAATCTCTCCATGTGTCCTTTAGCACTGATTATGGCTGTCCCAGGTAACCTAGCCAATAATTAAGCCAATAAGAAGCGCTGTTGGATGCTTCATCTAGCAGGGCAAGTAGCTTCCACTGTAATGCTCTTTGTACTCCCAGAAAATAGAAGAGGAATCTGCAATACTATTTCTGTAGTAGCATATGCATAAATGTTGGTTTAAGTCCTTGTTTTGTAATAGAAACTGGAACACGGGTGAAGCTCAAAGACTATTTAAGGTGCTGATGTGTACGGAGCTAAATCACAAGGATTTTATGGTTGCATGAAGAACCAGCATTTGAATTCTCATATAAATAAAAAGCTGCATTATCTTCATAAGAATGATGTGTCCACATCTCTCAGAACAAAAACAGGCACAACTGCCAAGTGCTAAAGAGAAAAAAGAAAAGATTGTTGTTAAGCCGCTGTTTTCTGATAATAACTACAGAGCACAAAATATTTACTTTTTTAACACAGTAGATTAGGCAACAGAAATTAGAAAGGGTTGTTGCCAAGCCAGGAAAATAACCAGAGATTCTGTAGAAGTTTTAGAGATATTTTGGAAATTCTATGAAAATCTATATTAAGCAGAGAAATGTGTCAATCAAGAAAAAGTACAAATGGAAATGTTTGTGGGGAATTAAATATGGCAAAGGTAGAGGCAGATGATGCTCAGTTATTAGCAGGATAGGAGGAAAAGCAGTTGTGATGTGTAAACAATCGACAGGAAAGTCACCAAGAACAGATGGTATTCATGAGGATGTTTGGTATCTAGGAGGGAAGAACGTAATAACAATATGAAAGGTTTTTGTTTAACAGCATTTTAAAAGGAGAAAAAGCACCAACATCTTGGAAGAAAGCCGGTGTGGTCTGAATGCCTGAAGATGGAAAGGACCCATCAGAACCAGCTTCATACAGACCCATTTTAATTCTAAACCATGACTATGAAGTGTTTATGTCAATAATGGCTTAAAGAATGGAAAACTGATACCAAAATTGGTAGATACGGATCGATTCAATTTTATGGAGTGGAGGCAAAACATCTGACAAGACTAATAATACAATCATGATCCAGAGGGAAGCGGAATGTAATAAAATACCACTGTTGTTGGTGGGTCATGATGCAGAGAAAGCATTTGACACAGTAAGTTGGGATTTTATGAGTAAGACAATGGAAGCATTTGTATTCCCTGACAAAAGGTTAATTAGGAAGATGAATCATTGTTGAAAATTAAAGTGGGGTGGTGGGGGGGGTATTTCTGATAAGTTGTGTTTGAACAGTGGACTTGGACATTGGTATACTATTTCCCCATTGTTATTTGCTTTATATTTAGAACCATTGGCAAAGAAAGTAAGGGACTCAGAAACTCAAGGATGTATTTGGTTTGGGACTCAAGAAAAGTCAGCTTTATTTAACATTTGTTTACTGGGAAGTCCAACTTGGAACAAACACTCCAGATGTATATCTTTGTAATGTGGGAGGAAACCACAGTACCCAGAGAAAACCCACATGAACGCAGGGAGGACATGCAGACTCTACACACTCCAGCTGAGAATCAAACCAGAGAATCTTTTCTTGTGAGGTGACAACACTACCACTGCACCGTCTGCACAATAATGAAATTATTTTGAACCTGATCAAACCAGAGAATGGCAATTCAGCATTGTGGAACTTTCTGAACCAGATTCAAGTCTTTTCTGGATACAGAATTAATGAAGATAAAACAAAAGCAATAGCTGTAAACTATGTACTCGTAAATAATTTGATTCAGCAATACCCATATTTATGGGAATGTGTTAAAATAAAGTACTTAGGAGTATGGGTTAAAAAGAATTCTGTTATTGAAGGCAAAAATATGTGGGAAGAGACTAAACAAAAGTAATACAAAAACTGATATACTGTAAGGTGTGTTTTATGGATATAGGTTGCAAAATACAAGCAGTGGAAATGCTTTTAGTCCCTATAGTTTTATACACAGGTCAGGCATATTTGTATCAATCAGAAAAGCAGTTGTGGATAGCAATTAATAAAGAGTTGAAGGATTTTATCTGGAAGGGGAAGAGGGTAAGATTCAGTTGGGATAAGTCTTCTTCCAACAGAGCAAGGTGGTTTGGAATTATATGATTTGAAGGGGGTATTTCAGAGCTACACTGTTAGGGCTCCTATACACGGCATAAGTATTAAGCCATAATTAAAACTGGAAAGGGATGATGATGAAATGGGAAGGAGTTCAAGAAATAAAGAGACTGGGATTTTGAATGCAAATCCTTAAATAAAATAACAATAGCCATACAGATTGTTATATTCATAAGTTAGCAGAAGCCAACATAGGAATGGAGAAAAGAGACTCTTCTGATAGGGATGACTGCAATCAGAGGCCCAGAGAATAGCAAATATTTACTGGAGAAAACTGGCAAAGGGGCAGGGCAAAAATATGAGGCAAAATCAGGAATAATCTATGAAGTGAAGGACAGTGACAGGTATGCATTGTTCATCACCCTTGCTGAATAACGGTCACTCATCTGGTGTGGCATTACTAGTGCCACACAATGTATTGCTGTTTGCCGAAATAGGTGTAAAACTTGTATCGCTTTGTCTTATGATTTTGTGTGTGTGTGTGTGTGTGTGTGTGGGGGGTGCAGTGTAAGAGTAACAACATTAGAAAGTATTATTAGCACACTATTATACTTATGTATGGGGGTGCTGTTACATTGTATTTAAAACAAATTGGCTATAGTTACTTTCATTTGCCATCATAAATGTAGACTTTGTACATGATAGGTGACTATCTTTGGTGGTTTTGCAAGAAGAGGGGTGTGTGAAAGCACCTGCTCATTGCTACCATGGCATTACGAGTAACATTGCTATTTCATGGTGCATTGCTCAGGGTGATTTCTTGGCTGTAGTTTTTTCTATGCAGAGTTTGCACGCCATCCCTGCCTCTGTGTATGTCTGTCTATGCATTCTGGTTTCCTCCAGCACCTCAGAGTAACGTAGTATGTGAGTTGGCATTCCATCAATGTCCCTGAAGGTTAATACATAGTGTGTGTGTGTGTGTGTGTGTGTGTGTGTGTGTGTGTGTGTGTGTGTGTGTGTGTGTGTGTGTGCGTGTGTGCGTGTGTGTGTGCGCACGTGCACACAATTTCATTGATTTTTATCTGTGCACGCACACACACACACACATACACACAATAATTCTAGGCACACACATAACTCTTCTGGGTAATAGTAAAACAAATGCAGTTACAAAGAAGGCATAAAATGTATCACAGAACATTCAGACCTTTAGTGCTTCTAGCGGTGTGGTGGCCCTTACACTCCAAACTGTACAAATGTATTTTGACATGAACTTGGTGGTGGACACTGCCACTGCCTTACTCATTCTGAAAGCATCCCTAGTCATAGGTATGTACAGAAGGCTGTCATACCTTATATGTGAGGAAGAGGATGGTGCAGTGGCGGCTGGTGACTTTAAATCACAGGGGGGCTGCAGGAGACAGCTGAATGGGTGGGGTCAAGGGGAGGGGGTGTGGTCAACCAGCAAGGGGAGGAGCTATGCACAAAACCACAAAAAACTAACTTTAATTAAATACGCTGCCCTGGGTGGCAAACCATCATTATGAAAGTCCAATCAAGACAAAAATAAGTGTAGAAGAATAAAAATATTTCAATGCATTGGCTGCATGACAGCTTACTTAATATCTAGATGGAAACAAAAGGTTGTGAGGCATGAAAAAATAAATTACTTTTTAAATACATTACTGGAATGCCAGTCAAAATCAAGTATAAGAAAAACCAGAAGCACTCAACTCAAACCACTTCTCCTTGCACTGCAGTTCTAATTATAATATATTCAGCTTTATTAAAGTACCAAGTAACATGCTGAAAGTAGAAATCTATGTGATGCCCCCACTTGTAAAAATGTTTCTTATCCAAAAAAGACCTGCTGCCTGACAACTTGTTTCATGGGGAAAACATGATAAAAGTAAAAAATGAAAAGCAAACATGAAACAAGCTCAAGATACATTGCTTAAAGGATTACTGTACAGGTTATGGACCACACATGATTGGCATTCTGTTTAGTTTACGGGTAAAGTCTGTAGAGATGACTGGAAGTCTCCAACAAGTGTAATGAGCTTTTTAAAATAATGGAATCCTATCCTTTAATACCCAAGACTTATACATTATCTAGTCAAGTATTCTCTGCATGGCAACAACAGAAAGGCTTTCAATGTTGGCAATTCTTTAACAGTATGCTTATTAAAGCTTACTTGCATCTTACGATCTCAGACAAGCTTACCTTATGGTCATTCATTAAAGCATTGCTACTTAAACACAGAGCAACAGGCACTTTGAGTAATAAGCATATATCTGAGTAATAAGCATAAATCAACAGTACAAAAATATGACAGAAACCAGACCATTCTGCAAAGTCAAGGACAGATGAAAAGCCACTGTAGTACTTATGCAGTGTGTCCTCCCCATCCAAGGTAGATACAGCTACTCCTTGCCTTGCTTGGACACATCCAGAGTCACTACATGGGGGAGTGGGGTGCAACAAGCATGTCACAATTTGAAATCTCTCTGGCTGACTGTGATAGCCCTGACACATTTGTCATACCTCTCAACCTCAAGAGCAAGAAATCTGGACAAAGCCATACACAGAAGTGGGACAAAGGCCCAAAAATAAGGACAATTTTTAAATATTGCTCTAATAAACTTAGAAAGATAATAGAATAGGTCTTGCATTAGTATGAATTTTCTGAAGGGTATAAAATCTGAAACTCAAATGTCTGTCATTTTCTAACTTCAGTCTTTAGTGATTTGTCACTAATTTGCCAAAAAACACAATTTTATGAAAAATGGACCAAAAATGTGATGCAAAAATATAAAATAGCCACACAATACAGCTGCTACCTGACAATGAAGGGACACTTTAATATTAGTACTGCTACCTTGAGCAGCTGGCAAAATAAAAGAATCTACATGCATTTCAAGTAATCTATAACTTTGATTATAGGTTCATAGGTTCATAGGTTTATACTAGGCTATCTGCCCTAAGGCATTTATAAGCCTAGCCCAAATTTTTGTGGCTTACGCCACCCCTTATATGAAAAAATACTGTGCCCATTAATTTGTTGTGCCTCTGTCCAGCAGTGACACAGAGATGATTCCCGGGGTAAACCTACGATCTCCCATCCACAGGTCAAGATTTCTCTTGAACAGAGCCAGCGAGGTGCTCTGCCTCACATGGCCGGGATTTTATTCCACAGCATAGGGAGTCTCTGAGTGATAAATCTATCCCTCCAGCGCGTCCTATTTATATCCGTGCTAAGGTTTAAGTCACTTGCTCTAGTGGTTTTGGTGGATTTGGATTTTTTGAGGTGGAGCATGTCCATTAATTCCGGGTTGGACATTGCCTTGTATGTCAGGCACATGTCACCTCTGAGCAGACGGTATGCGACTGAATAGAGCTGGAGTTTCTTCAATCTGGCAGCATATGACAGATTTTGGAGTCCTTTATCCTTTTGGTGAGGAACTTTTGGGGTCTCTCCAATTGCTGCAGATGTCGGGTGAGATACATCCCGAATGGGGCATTGTACTCGATCATTGGTCTGATAAGTGAAGAGTACAGGGGAACAATGACCTCACTAGATCTGGATGTGATTCCCTTCATGATCAGGTGGGCAATGTAGAAGGTCTTTCTAACCACTTTTATTACAGTTATTTCTTAATTGTAAACCCTCCATGTTTTCTTCCAAAATTGCTATTTTGCGGAGGGATTATTAGGGGGAAGAGCAACATTTTGAGCCAAAAATTGGGGACAGTTGAGAGGTTGGCTATGCCTAATTCTATAAAGCAATTTATTTGCATGTACTTCTCAACCTGTTAATGCAGTAAATCTGAACAAGGCCAACTATATTGGGGGCACATATAAACAGTACTAAAAATTGCTCTTGTATAAATTGAGACAGTTGATAGAACAGCTCTTACTTTAACATGCATTTTTCTGAAGGTTATGAAGTCTGAAACTTATTATTTAGTGACTTAATTCCTAAATGATTTGCCAGAAAACTACAAATTTTATGAAGAACAAACCAAAACTAAGAAGCAAAAATCTATTCATTCTTTGAAAATCTGGACAGTTGGGAGGTATAGTTCAGCTGGGCCTGTCTGAGTTTGCTGCCCTTCCCCCCTGACAAAATAATGGTTGAATGGAGCCTCTGCAGCCATTCCAATGAACCATTACTTGGCTATTTCACTCCATTTACCATAAACGCTAATATGCATACTGCTTTACTTCTATGATGAGTTGGACTTCATTTGAAAGTTTTATTTTGTATTTTACAGCACAAACACTAAGTCATCTGTTAAACAAAGCAATGCAGTCTCACAATGAAAACTTAGCATTAAAACTTCTCTGCCCTTGAAACTCACATTCATTGAAACAGCATTGAAACCCACATTCAAAGAAAATACATTTTGCCAGTGGCAGATAAAGATTAATTTTGGACTGTTTTCAAATCATAGGCCCCTTGCATATGAAACATACATGTGCTCTTTGATACACCTTCCTCATTGTACTAAAATTATATTCCTTGTACAATACAGTACACTTGTTAGAGGGTGTTTTAAAATTGTTTTGAACATTTTTCCAGTAAGCAATGAAACAAACCATATGCACCCATAATGGCAAAACTGCCCAGTTGAGAACATTTATCATAAAAAAGTCTACTCAGACTTCCACAGTCTACCATTATTAGTAAATATACACAATTCTACAGTCCACCATTATTAGTAAAAATGCACAATTCTACAGTCCACCATTATCAGTAAATATGCACAATTCTACAGTCCACCTTTATCAGTAAATATGCACAATTCTACAGTCCATTATCAGTAAATATGCACAATCTCTGAAGTAAGTCATCTAAATAATTCCACATTAAAGAAATCTGTAACTAATGAAGCGGTTGCTGCTAGCAATCACCTTTATATTTCATGGTTTCATCGAAAAATAAAGTGTCTGTTGCCCCTCAGGAATAAATTGCCTATATTACATTAAAAAATGATAAGCTAGTAATAATATTGCAAGAGGAAATGGATGGCAAACTGATAACAGACTCATAGTTAGTATCTTCACCAAGGAAACATTCCCACTACGGCAGCATCCACCCCTTGTGGGAGTAGAACCCACAGCCTTCTGCATCAAAAGCAAACACACAACCTGTTGTGCTATAGTATTAACTAGGCAAAGCACTAAACTTCTATTCCCGTGCAGCTCTCAGCTCCTTGTAAAATCTACTCAATACTCAACTGCATCTCAACTTCACAGCTCAAGAAAACTGGAAAAAGCCAGAATGTATTGGGGGGGGTCAAAAGCCCAAAAACCAGGGACACATTAAACATTGCTTGTATAATCTTGGAAAGTTGCTATAATAAAATGTTGTGTTGCCACCATGCATTTTACTGCCAAGGTCCCTGAGCATAAAACAGTCAGAGTAACATACCACTACGCCACATCAGCTGCTTTGTAAAAGAGAGGAAGACTGAAACTTAAATGGCTATCATTTAGTGAATTCAGTTCTCACCACAGCTGTCAACCTCTTAGTACAAAACACCTGGACAAACCCAGTAATGAGGGAATACAGCACTCAAACATATTCAGTGAATTCAGTTCTTGCCATAGCTGTCAACCTTAGCACAAAAACCTGGACAAAGCCAATAATGGGGGAATACAGTCCCAAAAATAGGGACAAATTTAAAATATTAATCTTATAAACTTAGAAAATTGCTAGAAAAAAAGGTTGTGCTACTATGCATTCTGAAGAACATGAAGTTTGAAATTCAAATGCCGGTCAATTTTACTGCTGACAGAACAAAAACAATTTTCAGCAGAGACCCAGGGATTAATACTGCAGACACGTCTTTGTAAAATGACAGGGCACCAGAGCAAATCCACACAAACACAGGGAGAAGATGCAGACTCCACACAGAAGCCACCCCAACCAAGAATCAAACCAGAAAACCTATAGCTGTGAGGCAACAATACTACCACTGCACCATCAAATATGCAAGAAATTAAACATTCAGAAACCTGAAGTCTGAAATTCAAATGCCTGTCAATTTTACTGCGGACAGAACAAAAACAATTTTCAGCAGAGACACAGGGATTAATACTGCAGACACGTCTTTGTAAGATGGCAGGGCACCAGAGCAAATCCACACAAACACAGGGAGGAGATGCAGACTCCACACAGAAGGCACCCCAACCAAGAATCAAACCAGAAAACCTATAGCTGTGAGGTAGCAATACTACCACTGCACCATCAAATATGCAAGGAATTAAACATTCAGAAACCTGAAGTCTGAAATTCAAATCCCTGTCAATTTTACTGCGGACAGAACAAAAACAATTTTCAGCAGAGATGCAGGGATTAATACTGCAGACACGTCTTTGTAAAATGGCAGGGCACCAGAGCAAATCCACACAAACACAGGAAAGAGATGCAGACTCCACACAGAAGGCACCCCAACCAAGAATCAAACCCGAAAACCTATAGCTGTGAGGCAACAATACTACCACTACACCATCAAATATGCAAGGAATTAAACATTCAGAAACCTGAAGTCTGAAATTCAAATGCCTGTCAATTTTACTGCGGACAGAACAAAAACAATTTTCATCAGAGACGCAGGGATTAATACTGCAGACACGTCTTTGTAAAATGGCAGGGCACCAGAGCAAATCCACACAAACACAGGGAAGAGATGCAGACTCCACACAGAAGGCACCCCAACCAAGAATCTAACCAGAAAACCTATAGCTGTGAGGCAACAATACTACCACTGCACCATCAAATATGCAAGGAATTAAACATTCAGAAACCTGAAGTCTGAAATTCAAATGCCTGTCAATTTTACTGCGGACAGAACAAAAACAATTTTCAGCAGAGAAGCAGGGATTAATACTGCAGACACGTCTTTGTAAGATGGCAGGGCACCAGAGCAAATCCACACAAACACAGGGAGGAGATGCAGACTCCACACAGAAGGCACCCCAACCAAGAATCAAACCAGAAAACCTATAGCTGTGAGGCAACAATACTACCACTGCACCATCAAATACGCAAGAAATTAAACATTCAGAAACCTGAAGTCTGAAATTCAAATGTCTGTCAATTTTACTGTGGACAGAACAAAAACAATTTTCAGCAGAGACGCAGGGATTAATACTGCAGACACGTCTTTGTAAAATGGCGGGGCACCAGAGCAAATCCACACAAACACAGGGAGAAAATGCAGACTCCACACAGAAGGCACCCCAACCAAGAATCAAACCAGAAAACCTATAGCTGTGAGACAACAATACTACCACTGCACCATCAAATATGCAAGGAATTAAACATTCAGAAACCTGAAGTCTGAAATTCAAATGCCTGTCAATTTTACTGCGGACAGAACAAAAACAATTTTCAGCAGAGACGCAGGGATTAATACTGCAGACACGTCTTTGTAAAATGGCAGGGCACCAGAGCAAATCCACACAAACACAGGGAGGAGATGCAGACTCCACACAGAAGCCACCCCAACCAAGAATCAAACCAGAAAACCTATATCTGTGAAGCAACAATACTACCACTGCACCATCAAATATGCAAGGAATTAAACATTCAGAAGAAGAACAACAGCAGCAGAATCCACAGAAAATAGTTTATTACAAACTCTCTCTGGCATCTCGGCCAAAGCCTTCAAGGAGAATGAATCATAAAAAACACCAGCAAATATATACAGCAGTGCAAATGTTAATCACTCAATTAACACATACAAATTGAAAATCAATTAAGCAGCACTTTCCAATTAAAATCTACATTTAGACCAAAAGGGGACATTGTCTTAAACTTTAAAATGTACACAGCCTCTTTATACAATAAAAGTGACTTAACATTGTGATGTTCAGAAACACCAACTTGTTCCAAGATAGTACCTTGAAGATGCCTGCTATTACCATTATGAAACTGTGAAAAATGCATGGCAACAGGGCTTTCTTCCCCACCATTCTCAATGCCTTTTATGTGCTCTAAGAGCCTCACCTTAAATGCTCTCTTAGTTTCACCAATATAAACTTTTTGACATGGGCACCGCAGTGCATATATCACACCAACAGAATTACAATGAAAAAATTGTTTACTATTAAATCTAATATTATTAATATATGCAAAGCATGGTACAATAAAATTACATGCTTTGCATTTTCCACAAGGATACATACCTATCTTAGTAACAGTTTGATGAATGACATCAGGTGGTAAACTAAATTTGCTTTTAACTAAAAAATCTCTAATATTTTTGCCTCTACGGAACGAGAATTTAAGTTTTAAATTTAACCATGTCTGGACGCTATATAGCGAACATAAATAATTCCAAAATTTTGTAACAATTTCAGTAAACTCCATAGTAAAATTACCAAAGGTAGTAACAAAATATAAAGTCTCCTTTCCCTCATTGGACTCATTATTCAATTTAGCACGATGTTTGTGCATACTACAAGACTGGATACTATTTTGTCTATTGCCACATTTTAAACGCTGATAGCTATCTTCTAATATTTTTTTACTATAGCCTCTATAAAGAAAATATTCTAGCATTAAACCTAATTCTTTATTAAACACCTGAGGTTTATTGCATAATCTATATATTCTCAACATTTCACTATATGGAAGAGCTTTCAACGTATGGGGGGGATGACCACTAGTTCCATGTACATACTGGAACCCCCCTTCAAATTTCCTCTTCAAAGAAGCTACCCATTTCAATATTTGTGGTTTGCAAAAGTATCTAGAAACAGAGACTACACCCATGGGACTTAGAATTTTTAAAGACCCTACTACTCCATTTGACCTGTCTTCAGAGACTGATTGTGCTTTTCACAAAAGATGGGTAGGTGCAGCTCATAATTGTGTTACTGAATGGTTACGCATATTAGTAGAGCGTGATCAGTTAAAACAAAAGGAATTATGTACTGATATTAAGAAAATCTGCTCTGAATTATCAGCTAGCGTTTCTATTCCTACTTTGGAAGAATTTTTAAAACAAACTAATAGTAAACTTGTTGACTACGAAGCTACGTTGATTGAGCGAAAGAACGGGAAGCTACTGCATGATATACGAGACTATGAGAACAACAAGGCTTTTCTTTCTAGAGCCAATCGTGTTAAGGCGCGTAAACAAGTTAGGTTTCACCAAAATACAGCAACGCATCAACAACACAACTCTTCAGCGTCCGAAGGTGGTTATACATCTTTCGAAGAAGAGAACGTGGACTCTGAATTTCCGCTATTGCCAGTAGCTCAACAGGGTGAGAATTTTCGTCAGACTTTTCGTAGAGACTCCAATCTTTCATTTAATAACACCCAGGGACAGAAACGACAGAGAGAACAGTTTTCCAATACAGGTGGCGACCAATATAGACAGAGTGGCCACAAGCGAGGTAAATGGTGACATTAATACCAATAAATATGTTACAAATTTATCCAGTTACTTTTTTAGTGATGTGGAAATGTCTGTTCTTAATAGGGGATTGAAATTTATCCCCACAGTAATAACAAGATTATATGATGTACAGAAAGATGTGTATGCTTTTGGCAGGAAGCTGCACCTGAAGTATTTTTTTAAACAATTGTATGAACATGTAGAAACTTCGGTTAGCAATGACAACAGTACCAGTTCATCAGATAGCTTTTACTCTTGTGTTTCTGATTAAATGGTAAATGCCTATTGTAAATTTGACACTAACAAAGTTCCTTCTAATTGTTTTATTCCCAATAGTTTAAATACTGATGTTTGTAATTTTGTTGATTTGGCTAATTATTTTACGGAATGTGCATATAAGAATTTTATGCGGAACAAACAAAATATTGAATATAATATGCAATTTATAGAATGGCAGGCACTAATGGCATTGAGTAATAAACAAGAAATTATTTTAAAACAATCAGACAAAGGTAATACGCTAGTTGTTATGGACTCTATTTTTTATTTAAACATGTGCATGGAACATCTTAATGACACCAGTACTTATGAAGTAGTAGATAGAAGTTTGTTTGTATCTGCTATGATGGAATATACAGAACTTATTAATAAGGGTGTCAGATTGGGGTATTTTTCTCAAGCAGATGTGAAAAATAAATTTAAAATAGACGGTTGTTCTATGGCCTTTTTTTATTGTCTGCCTAAAATACATAAGAACTTGAGAAAACCTCCAAGCAGACCAATAGTTTCTGGCTGTAACTATTTTTTGCATAATCTAGGAATTTTTTTACATAACTTTTTGCTACCTTATGTCACCAAGTTACCATCATATATTACAGATGTTTTGATTTTTAGAAAAGTAAAAAATATTAGTTGGAATCAGAACATGTTATGGGTAACTATTGATGTTAAGAGCCTTTATACTAATATTAAACATCAATTTGGTATAGACGCCATAAAAATTTTTTTAGGTGATTCTCCAGCCACTGAGTATATAGTAGAACTACTTTATTTTTCACTAGTTCACAACTATTTTGAATTTAACAATACCATATACCATCAACTACAAGGTACTGCCATGTGGGCTGCTTTTGCCCCTATGTATGCGAACCTCGTTATGGGGTTGTTTGAACTAGAGGTTATTTATAAACATAATTTTTTTCAGACACATGTTATTAAATATTTTAGATATGTGGATGATTTAATATTTCTAGTAGATGGTAATTTTTTTGCCATTCAACAATTTATTGTAGATCTTAATAATAATAGGTTTATGTTACAATTTGATGGCTTAAAAATAGGCACATGTGTTCCTTTTTTGGATGTGGTATTGGACATTTCAGATGGCTTAAATTTGGTGACTTCTTTGAATAGGAAATTTGAAGGGGGGTTCCAGTATGTACATGGAACTAGTGGTCATCCCCCCCATACGTTGAAAGCTCTTCCATATAGTGAAATGTTGAGAATATATAGATTATGCAATAACCTCAGGTGTTTAATAAAGAATTAGGTTTAATGATAGAATCTTTTCTTTATAGAGGCTATAGTAAAAAAATATTAGAAGATAGCTATCAGCGTTTAAAATGTGGCAATAGACAAAATAGTATCCAGTCTTGTAGTATGCACAAACATCGTGCTAAATTGAATAATGAGTCCAATGAGGGAAAGGAGACTTTATATTTTGTTACTACCTTTGGTAATTTTACTATGGAGTTTACTGAAATTGTTACAAAATTTTGGAATTATTTATGTTCGCTATATAGCGTCCAGACATGGTTAAATTTAAAACTTAAATTCTCGTTCCGTAGAGGCAAAAATATTAGAGATTTTTAGTTAAAAGCAAATTTAGTTTACCACCTGATGTCATTCATCAAACTGTTACTAAGATAGGTATGTATCCTTGTGGAAAATGCAAAGCATGTAATTTTATTGTACCATGCTTTGCATATATTAATAATATTAGATTTAATAGTAAACAATTTTTCATTGTAATTCTGTTGGTGTGATATATGCACTGCGGTGCCCATGTCAAAAAGTTTATATTGGTGAAACTAAGAGAGCATTTAAGGTGAGGCTCTTAGAGCACATAAAAGGCATTGAGAATGGTGGGGAAGAAAGCCCTGTTGCCATGCATTTTTCACAGTTTCATAATGGTAATAGCAGGCATCTTCAAGGTACTATCTTGGAACAAGTTGGTGTTTCTGAACATCACAATGTTAAGTCACTTTTATTGTATAAAGAGGCTGTGTACATTTTAAAGTTTAAGACAATGTCCCCTTTTGGTCTAAATGTAGATTTTAATTGGAAAGTGCTGCTTAATTGATTTTCAATTTGTATGTGTTAATTGCGTGATTAACATTTGCACTGCTGTATATATTTGCTGGTGTTTTTTATGATTCATTCTCCTTGAAGGCTTTGGCCGAGATGCCAGAGAGAGTTTGTAATAAACTATTTTCTGTGGATTCTGCTGCTGTTGTTCTTCTTCTTTTGTTCCTTGGTTGCTATATTAAACATTCAGAAACCTGAAGTCTGAAATTCAAATGCCTGTCAATTTTATTTAACATTTGTTAATCAGGACAGTCTGACTTGGAACAAAAAAACAATTTTCAGCAGAGGCCCAGGAAGAAATAATGCAGACATGTCTTTGTAACATGGGAGGACACAAAAGCAAACCCACACAAACACAGGGAGAAGATACAGACCCCACAAAGAAGGAACCCCAGCCAAGAATCAAACCTGAGAACCTGCAGCTGTGAGGCAACAATGCTACTACTACACCATCAAATATCAAGCATTGCAACATTTACAAACCACAGATATTATGAGGAACAGATCAGATCAAATATGAGGCAAAAATCTGCAATTTTTTTACAAATGGTGGTGCGTAGGGAACTCAGGATTTTAACACCTGCATACAGGGTACAGGGTTCAAGCCTGAGGTATTCCCTACCACACCACCATGAGCACCTGGGGCATTTACACACACACACACCACCCCCCCTATAAATTCAAACAAGTATAAAGGCAGCAGCAAGTACCATACATGACACACACACACCATAAATTCAAACAAGTATAAAGGCAGAGCACCATACACTTACCTGTTCGTTCTCCATAATATCCAGCTAATGTACATCCTGCCCGTGCAATACTTCGAAGACCCGTGAGATCCCTGCAATCAAACCTCCTTCCCGATGAGACTGTTCTGTCCTTTCTGACTGCTGCTGTTGCAGTCCGGCCCCGACACATTATCCCAGCGAGTCTGTGCACTTTAAAAGTGCACAGACGTCTCCTTGTGTTTCCCTATGGGGACTGCCGGACTGCCTGGAGCATGCTCATAGACGTGCAGTAGTCGGGACTACTGCGCATGCGCGAAGTCCGCGAAAATTTTAAAAGATTTTTTTCTCTATTTTTATTTCTTTCTTTTTGTTCTGAGGGGGCTGCAGTCCGGCAGTCCAATAGCACGGGCCGCCCCTGGGATGGTGGGATCATTACTTTCATTGTCCTCACATGCAAACCTCAGACGTGTGTACAGGAAGTCATTGTAGCTTGTCCTGGGGCTGCAGCCAGTCTAGTTTTGTTTCTTTTACTTTTCTCACAGACCAGAGAAGAGAAGGTTACTACAGCTTGTGTAGGGTCATTGTACAGTCAAGGAACAACAAGTTGGAAGATGGCAACACTGTGATGGCAGCAGCCTCTCTGGCTCACATTGTACACTTATGTTTTTAATGTTATACTTACGTGTATTGTCGAGATGCAGTGCTGTTCATCTGGTCGGGTGTGTGTCCGGTATCAACATTGTGGGTGTGATGTCCATGGCATCCCAATGTTTTTTTTTATTTACCTTTGGAACTTGGAACATGAAGTAGGGCCTTCAGTGTGAGTCAGCGCATTGCTTGCAGAAGTGGAAGCAGTGTTTGCTGGCACGAAATTCAAATGTTGGGTCGGAGGAATCCAGAATAGAATTGTGATGAAATATGGAGAGTTCCTTTTTTTGGAACGGTGCTGGCGATAGAATGGCTGGTGAATTATTGGAGGAGGACAAGACTGTGGTGCGGTCATGACAGTTAGGGCCTGTGGTTGGCTGCAGACATATATCAGGGGATCAGTATGGATTGCTGGTTTCTGGTGTGGAGATGTGGTACCTTGTGGTTCCTTGTTGGACAGGAGCAATGCTTCTGTTGCTGAGCAAATGTTCTGTGCCTGCAATTGGACTAGAACTAGAATGTAGTTGGTGCTGGTGTTGGATTGCAGTGGTTGATGGTCTTTGGAACCATTGGTTGGCTTGTTACTGTTGTCTTTATGGTTTTGTTTATGAGCAAGGT